>NC_081351.1:64815169-64893367 GCF_029784015.1 Lycium ferocissimum
TAAAATCACCCATTTTGCAACCCCCGCAAAAAAAGGTCCCAAAATGAAAAAAACCAATAAAAAAAGGCTCTCAAAACTAGCTTTAAAAATGTAAATCAATTCTAAAAAAACTCCCCCAAAAAAATCCCCAAAAGTTAATAAAACAATCAAATACGATCTAAATAAACCTTGAAAGTTACACGGAAATATTTAAAATGACCAACCAAAAGTACCATTAACTAGTTTTAACATAAGTCCATTATTAAATTCAAACTACTACAATGATCATCCGGTGTTTGGACGAAATCACAATCCATCGTCATATCAGGTCGAGAGGGAGGGGGAGAAGGGCACACCAAAACGTCCACATGCGATGTGGCTTTTAACTTGTGCCATTAGCAATTCAATATTCGCTTTCATGGTGTTACTTTCCTCAACTCTTCTTGCCTCAGTTTCAGCTAATTTCCTATTAATTCTAACTTTGAATTCTCAATAACAATTCTAACTTTAATAACTTATGGATTCTAACTTTAATTCTAAAAATTGAAAAGTAAATCTAGTCAAATAAATCTACATTTTAGTTTTTTTTTGAGGTTATAAAATATTATAACTTAATAATTCTAACACAACTTAATAATTCTAACTTAATTTGAAAAGCACAATTCCAACCAATTCTAAAAATTGAAAAGTAAATCTAGAGAAATATAAAATCTACATTTTAGTATTGAGGTTATAGAAATACTATAACTTAACAATTCTAACTTTGAAAAGCACAATCTCGATCATTCTAATTTAGAATGATCAATAACAATTCCTAATAACTTATGGGTTTCTAACAAAAAGCACAATCCAACAACAACAAAAAAACTAGTCAAATAATTAAAGTATATTTTTACATATTCAACATCAACAATATTACAAGAATGATAACTAAGCTAACACAAATACATTTGACAAAATATGAAATATAGCACAATCTCAACCAAAAAAAAAAATGACAGTAAATTAAACTAGGCAAATAAAGTTTACTTTTTTTTTCACAAATTCAACATTAATAACATTGCAAATGATGTTGAACAAAAGCTAAATAGACGAGCATTAGGCCTAAAATCTACAAATAAAACTAAGATTAAAGAATTTTAATCTTTAATTAAAACCTTCAAAATGGGTTTGGGGTAGGGGGGAAGGAGGCGCGCGGCGGGCGCAGCGTTGGCGGCGGCGAGAGGGAGCGGCGTCGGGCGGAGGGGGAGGGCGGCGGCTAGGGTTTTGGGGAGGGTGGGTTTAATTTTGAAGAGGGATAGCTGAAATGAGAAAGAATCCGGGTTCTTGCCAATATATAGGAAAAATGAACCGAACAAAACCGACTCTGTCGTCGGTTTTTTCCGCACATTTGACCGGATTTTGACCCCAAAAATTTTAAAAAAAACAAACACAACGTCCGTCGGTTTCTTCAAAAAAATGTTTATTATTTTTTTAAAAAACAAAATAGTGTATATTATTTATAATATTTTTTAAAATTTTAATCACGACGTTTTTTATTAATTTTTTTTTTAATTAAATTAAACACGTGATTAATTAATTCCACTTTCTATCCCAGGACTATTTTTCTTCGTCCCATGAACCAAATGACCCATTAGTGAAAAAAACTCTTATAAAAAAGCTATATATAACAAACAACCCTTGCTTATAGCTATAAAAAATAGTACTTCCTCCATTTCATTTAATGTGACATAACAAATTCTCATTTTGCCACATAAAATAGAACGAGAGAGTATTTAGTATTGATACTTTTGTGTACATATTTATGGGCACGAGATAGGGCATCCTTTATATGATATCCTATTCTTCGGGTTAGAGGCTCGTAGACATGTGTATATGGTTAGATGTGTTTGGCCCGAATAGGCCCTATATTTTGGATGTCATTTTGTTAATCATGTTATGTACATTGATATGGGCAAAGTTGCTAATGATAAAATAAATGTATTGTTCAAATTGTATTTCTGATTGACTATATGGCTGCTAGATGTAAACTTTAAAGTACGTTAAGAGGTGCCGGTGGCACTTAGCATATACAAATGGTGAATATCAGTATTTCATGACAATATGATACCATCATATTTTGAGGCTTGTGTGATATAATAGGTTTGATCATGAATGTTTTTTTCAATGTAAAATATGACACAACCGGGCAATTGATAAACAAGGCTAGAAATTCAGTCTATTTGCATGATAGGGTGGATGAGGAGGAGTTTCAGAGGGTAGAAAGAGTTACTGGCATTGCAAGAAAGGAATTTCCTTTGATGTATTGTTGCTCCCAAACGCACACGCAAGTATACGCGGTCGTACAAGTAATATAGGATTTTTAGGTCGTATATCGTACCCACAGGGACTTATGATTAACTGTTTACTAAATTAAATTAATGCTAATTATCTAAACAAGTAAAATCTCAAGATTATATTTATAAACTAACAAAAAATAAAAGAAAATAAATAATGAACTTCAACCAAGAAAGAGTGAATTTTATCGGAGAAAGAGATAGATCTAGGGCTATGACCACTAACAATCTTTTTGTTGAGTCTTCAAAACGTTCTACCTATGGGTTACTAGTTGACGGGTTAATTATAACTTTATGATATTCTCTCGAACTACTCACAAGGTCAGAGAGATGCTACTATAACGCCTATATCTCTATGGTCGTCAGAGGTAGCAAGAACGCATTTATTTCTCCGTATTCAACTAAGTAGGGCTAAAGGGTATATCTCTATCCTCAGTAGCAAAACGATTAAATCGAACAAACTCTATTTATTTTTATTACGTACGTGAATTCCCTTTGTCAAGTTCAATTCACGCACCACAGATAGTGTTCAATTAGTGATCAAGTAATCAAACAATTAAGCACAAGAATAAATAAGCAACCCAAAAGATGAAAATCTAATAGATAAAAATGATGACCAAACGTCAACTTTCATGCTTGTGTCAAAACCCTAGAACTAAAGAGTTTAGGCACACATAGATATGGAAGAAAAATAACAAATCATCCGAAGAAAAATGTCTAAATAAGTATTACAGAAAGAAGATAAAACCACCGTAACTACGGCCTCCGGCGGCTCCAAACTCTCTCTAGGTTCAAAGTTCTGAACTAAGGGTTTCAAGTAATCCAAAGTTATGTAAAAATCCTGTAGAATATGTATTTATAGGGTATCAAAAGGCCTGGGCTTTTAAAAACCAAATCCAACTCGGACCAGAAAAAATCGCGGGCTCGCGTCACACCCGCATTGCGGGTGCAACGCGGAAAAACAAAACAGATTCAGAGGCTGAAATCTCCGCATCGGGCGTGCGACGCGCACTAATCGCCTGACCAGGTACGTTCTCTTCTGTTTCTTGATTTCTTTCTTTCCTTTTGTTTTGTCTTCAAATAAGACAAGTAATCATTACACATATAAGTCCATCATCAGATAATCATCTTGTCCCCCACTTTGTCTCTTTTTTTTTTTCTTCCACATTATATTCAATTTTGCTCCAAATCTTTTCATCTTTGCACCGTTTTATTCCTACATAGTAAAATATAATGTTAAGCACAACTCATTACAATTAATACTTAAAAGACAATTAAAAGTTCTAAAATGTGAGGTGACAATGAATAAATATATGTGATTTTAGGCCGAACATCATGTATCTAGGTTGCCCTATTTATTATGCAAGAAGTAAGATGTCATTTTATTCAGAGCTCATTACTAAGGTGAGAAACAGGCTTGAGGGATGGAAAGGGAAGTTGTTGTCATTTGGTGGAAGGGCCATTTTGTTGAAACATATATTACAGGCTATGCCAATGCACTTGATTTCTGTTGTTGATCCAAGTTCCTTTGTGATAGAGAAGTTCCATAAAATATTTGCTCAGTTTTATTGGAGCAACACAATTGGTGAACGGAATAGATATTGTGCAGGATGGGATACTATTTGCTTGCCTTGTGATGAAGGTGGTTTGGGTTTTAGATCGCTTAGTCACATGTCCATGGCATTGTTTGCTAAGTTATGGTGGAATTTTAGAACCAAACTATCTTTGTGGAGTTCTTTCATGAGCAACAAGTATTTGAAGAAGAACAATCCTATTTTGGTGCCATGGAAAAAAGGCTCACATATATGGAGGAAAATGCTTTAAGTAAGAGATTTGATTGATCATCAGATATGGTGGCAGCTTAGAATGGGGTCTTCTCTATTCTGGTTTGATAACTGGACTGGTTTAGGCCCTCGTTATTTCCTTATGCTTGCTGATTTTTACTGCAATGAGGAAATTAATAATGTTTCTGATGTAGTGACCGAAGGTAGGTGGCATGAGCCTGCTATCAGAAATAATTTGCCTGATGAACTTGCTGATTATATATTGAATGATGTTCAACCACCTGCTAGAGGGGATGAATTAGATAAGCCTTAGTGGATGTTTGAAACTAAGGGAGATTTTACTGTCAAGTCTGCATGGGAATATATCAGAAGGAAAGGAGAAAAAAGGAATGTTTACAAGAAGATATGGGTGAAAGGGTTACCATTTAAAATATTATTCTTGATGTGGAGGGTGTGGCATTTCAAAGTAACACTGGATGATGTGATCAGGAGTTGGGGATATCATATGCCATCTATGTGTTCTTGTTGTGCATCACCTAAGGAAAAAACTATACCTCACATTTTTCTAAGATGTGAAACTACTCAGAGAACATGGTCTTATTTACGTATTCACTTTGGTATCAATATAGAAGGGATGCACTTGCATCGAGTGATTGTGAAGTGGTGGTCTGCTAATGTGCTGCCTAGGATGAAACCTATATTTTATGCTATTCCTCTTATTATAGTCTGGGAATTATGGAAGAAGAGGAACGGGGATAAGAAAGGAACAAGGTTTCCCTCAGCAGGGTCATTTATCAAGCCTCTACCAATATTCAGCATTTGGTAAAGTTGAGGAAACTAGGTATTCAAACAGTGCCTCATAGGTGGTTTGAAATTCTGAGAATATTAGAGAATTATACTCCAAAGTTACAAGTTACTAAGGTTTGGTGGAACTTACCTTCGGATGAATGAAGTGTAACACTAATGGTCCTACTAGAGGGAATCCTGGGAGAGAAGCTCATTTGAATTTTGTGTGAGAGATTCTAAAGGAGATTTGGTGCATGCAAGGGAAAAGGACATGAATGATAGTACAAATACTGAAAGTGAGGCTATGGCACTTCTTGAAGCTGCTAAGTACTGCTTATCTCAACATGTTTACTCATTCATTCTTGAGACTGATTCACTTTTAATGAAGAAAATATTGGATAGGGAGTGGAAGCCTTCTTGGAATATAGCATTTGTTGTTAAAGAATTGCTAGAGATTATAGAGAATGCCAATGTACAGGTTTTGCATATTTTGGGAGAGGGCAATCAATTAGCTGATCACTTAGCTAACCATGCTCTTGATCATGATGAGATTGTGGTGAATTCATTTGCAGAACTTGATTCAAAGGGTAGGAAAATTCTCAATAGTGACAAATTATAATGTCCCTACTTGAGAATCAGAACTCAAAAGAGATATTAATGATGTGTGCTAGTGGTGTAAAGGGGAGAAGGATGTGCTATCACACTCAAGTCCTATGGGAGGAGAGTTTGGTGGTACAGGTTTCTTCTAACTATGTTTGTTGGTTTGCAGGTTCTAGGGACAACAAAAACACCAGCAGCTCAGAGTTATTTGCTGATGTTTGTGCCAAGGGTGAATATGACTTGGTGCAAATATGGCCCATAGTTGATAATTTCGACTGTTTCATTGATCCTTTGTGTACAGGAGATGATATGGAAATAGAAGTTTTAGTGCATTTTGAAGATTTCAGGAGTGTTGGCAAGTTGGTTTTTACTGGTGTCAATGATCCTCATCGCCTTTGGAAATGAGTTGATATCAAAATGTGGCACTTCTGGTTACTACGATGTGTCTGCAAGTTGTTCATGTAAAGCTACCCATAATCTCTTTATTGACATTTCTCTAGTGTGTGGTATCAGTACATAGTACTCATTCTACTGAAGTTTTGTCAATAGGAAGAAAGTGTAGTGGCTATATATGGTATAAGGTAGTAGGACTAAATATCAGGCTTATTATGGGATGCTCCCTGGTGAGAAGGGTTATATGGAGAAATAAGGACACCAATTTCCAGGTTGTTGGTGTGTTTGAAGGCACCAGGGATGTTATTGGAATCACATAGTTTGTGTTGGCTGCTGGTAATTTGGAAGACAACAGGACCATGTATATGTTGTGCACCACTGAGCTGCTTGTTGAATTGGATTTGGTGACTACTTGGTTGATGATGGTTGATTAGGAAAATCAGTTCACTAAATCATTCATAGCTTCAGGCTTAGTTCCATGGTTGTGCAGAATAATATATGGTATTTTCTGGTATACAACACGAGTTTGCGGTTTGGTTTACAGTTCTTGGTGTGGAGGGTGGAGGGATCGGTGTTGTACTTGCTGGCTACAAGTACATTTGGAAAACATTTTGCAGACTTATTTGGTTTGTTGATGATGGTTGTCTATGTACCTTGGTAGTGCATGTGTAAGCTAAGACAATGGTTCATTGATCCTCTTACAGGAAATGATATAGAATCAGTTTTTCTGGTGCAGTTCATGATGGAAGCTGGTGGTTTGAAGCGGAAAAGGGACTTAAGTATCATCATACTTAAGTCCTTTTGGAGGAGTGTATGGTGATATTGATTTATACTAATCTTGTTTGTTCTTTTACAGGTTCCAAAAAGACTAACAAATATGACAAGTACTGATGTTTGTGTCACTGATCCTATTTCTGGAAATGATGTGAGGCAAAAAAGGCTCAAGGAAGAATTACTCATTTTTCTCATGGATCCTAGATGCATCACACAGATTACAGGATGGCTGCAAACCTCAATCCTGCAGAATCCACAGAAAGTAATTTATTGGCACTGGTAATGGTTAGACAAGGAAATGATATGGGATGGGCTAGTGCAGCGCTTCATAAATAATTCAAAACATCAGGTCATTTGGTTGATACAGGTGAACTTATGCCTATAAGAAATGACCTGATGCATGATTGGTCTTGGTTTTACTTCATTGATCCATTTTCAAGTGGAAATGATATGAGATTGGAGTTTTTCATGGAAACAAGCATTATATGGTATTGGTGCAATTCAGTTTCTGCATGGAAGAAGGAAGCCAAAGCTGCATGGTTTCACATATGCAGCAAGTTTAGAGGCAACACAAGGATTAAGAAATCAGGAATTAGGAAGACTGTATGCATCACTGATCCTACTATTGAAAATGATTTGATGCATTCTTGGTTCAAGATTGAATACATAATACATCCTATTGGTCTTACAGATATAGGACATGATATGGGATTTTCAGGAATCATAGCACAAGATGTATCAAAGGCTGCAGGTGTTGGTATTGATAGCAAAATGCACAGTTCACAAAATCTGCAATTGGTCATACAAGCACTAGTGGCTACTAAGGCACTCATGATCTATTTTTTGGTCTTGTTCAGTACTATGTACTCATTCCTACTGAGGAATCACCAATACATAGAAAGTGTAGTGACCTTGGAAGAGATATGATTTTGATACAATGCAGAATTTAGAAGTATGCCATAGGTCACTTGCACTGTTGCTGGTTTTCTGTTGACTTTTTAGTGAAGATGGAGGAAATATGGTGCACCAAGGGATCAAACTTGAGACACCATTTGATTGACAGAGGTTCTGATGCAGAATTAATCTGGTTCAGCTGCATATTTACAAGAAAGCATCATTTGTTGCAGGTCACACAACTTGCGATTGGATCACATCAAGGAACATATTATGGATCATTTTGTAGATTTGAGAGTCTAACACTAGCAGGTCTCAAGTTGCATTATGAGTGCTATTTTTTGGCATCTGGTGACATGAATTTGCAGTATTATGCAGAATTGCATATCTGCTGCAGTTCATAAGTACCATCAGGACATGAGCAGGACAAAAAAAAAAATAGGGTCATGCATGCAAATATTCATTAAGTGCTTTTGACATGCATAGAACCAGCTCTGGTTGCTGCCTTGCAGGACTTCAATAGTGTCATTGCTTTTATAATTTATTCTTTTCAAAGTTTAGATCAGGGGTTTTATGCATTAGCAATTTGTAGTACCAACTTAAGTCCTCATATAAGACTTAAATTGGCCATTAGTTTAATTATTTCTTTTTTATTAGCCATTTTGGCTACCTTGTATATATAAAAAAAAAAGTCTAATCTAGAAAAATAGCTAATTTCTAAGTCCCCGACAACGGTGCCAAAAACTTGTTACTCCCAGACGCACATGCAAGCATACGCGGTCATACAAGTAATATAGGATTTAAGTCCAGATATCGTACCCACATGGACTTATGATTAACTATTTACTAAATTAAACAATCCTAATTATCAATACAAGAAATAAAATCCAAAAATATAATTATCAACTAACTAAAATATAAAAGAAAGAAACTAATGAACTTCAACCAAGAAAGAAAGGATTTTTACCAGAGAAAAGATAGATGTATGGCTATGACCACTAACAATCCAGTTGAGTCTTTAAACCGTTCTACCTATCAATTTCCTGAGTTACTAGTTGATGGGTTTATGTTAACTTTATGATATTCTTTCGAATTGTTCACAAGCTTGTAGATGCTACCCTTAACGTCTATATTTCTATGATCGCTAGAAGTACCAAGAACACATTTATATCTCCGTATCCAACTAAGTAGGGCTAAAGGGTATATTTCTATCCGCAAGTAGCGAAACGATAAATCGAACAAACTCTATTTGTCTTATTACGTACATGAATTCTCTGTTTCGAGTTCAACTCATGCACCACAGATAGTGTTTAATTAGTGATCAAGTAATCAAACAATTAAGATCAAGAATAAATAAGCAACTCAAAGATTGAAATCAATAGATAGCAACAATAGTCAAACAACAACTTTCATGTTTGATCCAAAACCCTAGAACTAAAGAGTTTAGCTCCACATAGACATGGAGGAAGAACAACAAATCATCCGAATAAAAACGTAAATACAAGTAATACAAAGGAGAGAAGGTAAAACCCTGTAACTGCGACCTCCACGGTGGCTCCCAACTCTCTCTAGGTCCAAAGTTCTCAACTCCCTTGAAAAATAAGGTCTTTATGTATTTATAACTGTACGAAATACTTTAATCCAATCCCAAATCAAATAGAAAAACTTGTCCAAGACACAATTAGAGATTTCCTCACAGGAGCACACGCGTCAGAAATCAGAATAATGCCACACCACTGGAATGTGCACGCTTCTATATTGCTACATAGATTAAGTCTCCACATAGATAAATTTCAAATGCTGTCCTTTATTCATGAGCAATCCCAAGCCAAATCACAATAATATCACGCATCAATTTTATTCTTTCTCCAATTCTATAACTTCACGCCTTTTGTCAAATTTTTGCTCCAGAATTTCTCATCTTACATCGCTTTATTCCTACACATCAAAATATACTATTAAGCATAAATCAATATAATAATACTAAAAAGACGATTAAAAGTACTATGATGTGAGGCAAATATATATATTGCTATGCTTTTGGAAAACCTCAAATAACCCTAAAAAGTGACTCCGGGCCCACAAGGGTCATATGAGAAACTACAAGTTGAAAAAGGTCAATCTGAAGTTCAAGAAGTCCAAATACTAATCACCAACACCAATCAGTCCCCAATTAGCATTAACTTCATCAATAACAGAAAACTCCCAATTTCCATAATTCAAACCCTAGAAATTAAGAAGAGATTCAACTTAGCAACTACATTCCCCAATGATTAGAAGCTTAGAAATTAAGAAACCTTCCTACAAACTCATGACAATAGATAAGAAATCATAAGAACAACTTAGGGTTTCTACCATCTTCCCTAACTTACCAAATGAAAACTAGCATGTATTCCAATCCTAAGTCATAAATAAACCACAACGGAGTGCAAAGGAACTTACTTCAAGTTATAATCACCCAAAAGCTCTTCAACTTCTCCCACGCACTCTCTAAGTTAGGAATTTAGTTAATGGAAGGAATGGTTCGAAGCTAGGAAATAAGAAAGGTTTTCTGATTAGTGATTGCCGTATCTGCGGAAACCTTATCCGCAGATGTGGACTTGCCTCCACAGAGAGGCCTTCGCATCCGCGGAGTCGCTTACCATGTCAACCTTTCACATCTGCAGGCCAAGTCCTGCATAGGTAGGACACAGTAGCGAAGACATGTCCACATAAGTGGGACATCAGAAACCAGCGGAATTCTATTTTTTCACAAAGTCCAACTCAAAACCTGACACTCATCCGAGACCCCCCGGATACAAACCAACTATACATATCAACATAAAAACAAGCTATGAATTCACTCGTGCCCTCGGAATTTTCAATGGAGGTCCATTTGACCCGGTCAACCCCCGAAGTCAAGTTTCCAACCAAGTGACCAAAATGCTCCCGAGCGCCTCAGGAACCGAACAAACCACTCTATCAAGTTATAAACGACTCTCCAAACCTCATGAAATCGATGAAATTCCCAAAAAGATTCGTTTACCCAAAAGTCAACTATTGGTCAACAGTTTTTCACTTTAATTCTCTAATTCCCTCAAAACCAATCCGGATCACCTAGGGAGCTGTGCTACCCATCCCTACGAGTCAAACATGCTCTAACGGAGCTAAGGGAAGGGTCAACAGGGGTAAAAGGGTAAAAAATCCTAAATGATCAGACGGGTCATTACAATTGTATAACATTGCATAGCATGACATTGTATTGCATTGCTCGCTTGATATTTCATGACCTCTTATCGACATCTCATACATTCTTTCTAATCTTATACTTGGACGTGCTTCATGACTATACTTGACTGCTTATCTGTTTACTTGTTGATTTCTTTCCTTTTATATGTGTGAACTAATTGTTGTCGGCCTATGATACCTACGAGTACTTATGTAACACTCATACTACTCTTGTTGCACTTTTTCTTGAGTGCAGAGTTTATCACCGGTTCTAATTCCTAACCTCACGAGTGAGTCCGAGGCCACTTCTAGGAGATCTCGAGGGTGAGCTACTTGCCGGATATGCAGCCCTGGATTTCCTTCCTGATTATCTGTCTACTTTCCACTATTCAGACAGAATTATTATGTTCTATTGAGGCTTGTACTAGTATATAGACATTGTGATAGTATTAGTATTAGAAGCTCTTGTACGAGTTCAAACCTGGTTTTGGGGTGTAGTGTTTCATATTTCCGCACTGAAGATATTTATATATCTATTGTGACTTCGATATATTTCAGTATTTATTTCCGTCTTTCTTGATTAAAATGACGTGAATTAAGGGAAGGGTTCGCCCACTAAGGGGATAGTGTGGGTGCCCTCATGACTCACGAAATGGGTTGTGACAAACAACAATTGAAAAATGCTCACGTCATTGATTAATAACGTTTATGGGAAACCCTATTTATAATTAATAACTTCTGGTTGGTTGTTTTCTAATTTGTAAAACTCCATTAACTGGTTATGACTGAAATTTTATTGAATTAGTTAAGTACATGTATTATAAGATTGTATTTACAAACTGCCACTTTTAAAAAGTAATCTTCTAAGTTTATCCTTAGTAAAATATATAATAAAACGATTTCAAGACTCGTGAGTAGCTTAAAATTATAAAAAAGATTTTTTGGTCTTAAACTATTTACTATCAATAACAAAATATATTTATCAAGTGTTACATCAACTAGAAATCAAATTAAATGTTGATTGCATGTTAAATTTGATAAATTAATTTTTTTCCTTTTAAGCTTTTTTGCTTAATTGCACAAGTGAAAATGACGATTACATCAAATGGTGCAACTGAGGAATTTTGATTAGAGAAGATGGGAAAAATAAAAAATAGTACCCAAATTGAGATTTATGTGCATTAATGAGAGCATTCGACCAAAATAATTTCTCCTCTATTTCACCCCAACTTTCATTACATCCTTATAATATTTCACTTAACCAAAAATATTTTTTAAATTTCCCAAAATTGACTAAAAACATCCCATCTGTTGAATTTCCATCCATATTTAACGGATTCTAATATTTTCACGTAACTTTCTTTTTCCAGAAGGGAGAGCCGTCAACTTTAGCTAGCTCTTCATTCTTAACAAAAGTTTGTTACATCTTTCTCCGTCTTTGGTTTTTTTCAATCTATTTCTCGTGAAATCAATTACAAATTGTTTTCTCTAATTTGCTATTTTTATATCCTTTTCATGTTTTAGATTTCTGATTACTGATCAATCAAAGCTTCTCATTTCTTTTCCTACAATTTTTTTCTTTTTCAGAATGTTAATCTTTTGAATGATTTCAGTGTCTTTTTCTGTATTTGGGTAGAGAATCGTATGCAGAAACTGAAAGACATGCCGATTTTGGTCTGCAGAAACTTAATAATGTATAGTTTTGGTGTGCAGAAATTGAAAAATATGATGTATGATTAACCTATATGTTACACACTTATGTTATGATTTACATGATGATGAATTATGATGACTATATGATGTATGAACTCA
This sequence comes from Lycium ferocissimum, assembly GCF_029784015.1. NCBI lineage: Eukaryota > Viridiplantae > Streptophyta > Magnoliopsida > Solanales > Solanaceae > Lycium > Lycium ferocissimum. The sequence continues at coordinate 64,827,735 of NC_081351.1, forward strand.
TGACAGGATTCACGAAATTATATAGAATTGAAGAGACGTAATTGTGTCGATTGACAAACATGTCTAAATTCAAGAATGCCTACTATAACATGAAAAGTGATGTGTAAATGCTCTTTTGTGATAGATTGCTTTCTAGGGCCATGAGTGCTGGTTGAATCTCACCTTTATATATATATATATATATGAAAGTGGGTATAGAAGATAGCACATATATAGTCTGGTAGTGGATGATGCTACCCACCTTATTATGAACCATGGCGCATGACGATATGATATGTAGCATGGTAGTGGATGATGCTACCCACCATACTATAAACCATGGTGCATTGCGATATAGCCTGGTGGTGGATGATGCTACCCGCCATGTCACGACCTGTGACATATTATTCTCTATGATGAAATGAATTACGAACCCTAGTATTGTTAAGTACATAACAGAGCCAATGATAGGCCATGATCAGTTCCATGATAAAACACATGGTATATTATAATAAGTCGACAATTAGATGGCTCCCCCTGTTAAAGAATTACTATGTTTCATGATACTCATGTTTAGTTATGTCTATGTTTCGGTTACGTTATCACTGCATGTCCTTATGTTATTGATTTGGGCTTCCCATTCCCTCGTGCATCCCATTACGTTTATTTCATTCAGTTGGATTTACATACAAGTACTATTCTACAAGTACTTATATCCCTTTTTTTGGGGGCGCTGCATTTCATGATGTAGATACACAGACTCAGGATGATCGGACTTCTCGCTAAGAGTTACTCGTATCAACTTTTGGTGAGCCGCACTTGACATTTGGGACGTTATATTTTATTCAACTTATTTAGTATGTCTAGATACTTGTCCCGGTAAACAATTTATTCATGTCATGTTATAGAGGCTTCATAAATTAGACTAGCATGTCATGTCACATGTTTCAGATATTATTTTAGCCATGGTGGCTACGGGTATTTATATATTGAAATTATTTTAGTATTGAAATTACAAGACTTTACTCAGATTTTCAACATTTAAAACTATGTATGATTTATATTCCGCACAGTCATGTTTCACGTAGTATGTCATGCATATGGTTTGCTCGGTCCAATTCAGGCATCGAGTGCCGGTCCGCCCAGACCGATATTCGGAGCGTGACAATAAGAAGTAACGTCTATAGCTAAAACAAACCAAGATAAACTAAATGAAATAAGACTTACTATTTGAAACCCTAGTTAGGCACGTATCACATATTCAAATTATGAAGTCGTCAAATTTACAATGAAAGGTAGAAACTTCACCAAAGAAGAAGTTGTTCAACCATTAAAAACCGTATCTCAAGCTTTCCAAAAGTGGCTTTTTCTTCTGTCAAAAGGAGGAAGCAGGGAATATTTTGTGAGAAAAAGGGTGGGGGGGGGGTGGGGGGAAGAGAAGTCAAGTGAGAATATAAGATCCGTCAAATATAGACGACAATATTAACGGAGGGACATTTTAAATCTACTTTGGAGAATTTAAAAGATGTTTTAGATTAAGTGAAATATTATAATGATATAGTGAGAGTTGGGGGGAAACAAGAGGGATGATTTTGGTCAAGTTCTCGTATTAATGAATATAAATCTCATCTTACGAATATAACTTATGCCTTGTAATAACTAACCGTTTCTATCTAGTGTTTCTGTTACGCTTCATACTTAAATCACATCCTACAAATGCGTCTTTGCATATTTTTAATACTAGTAAATTTATCCGCGCTTCGCGTGGTGATACTATCGACATAGTCTCTGGTCCTTTTTCTAATGCTCGGAGATAAAAAATAAAACTTTTGATTTAGTGACTTTTTACATTTATATTTTTCATGCTTTAGGCTCTGATTAAAATTTAAAAATCAGCTTTTAATTTGGGACTCTCTCGCTGTCTCGTCCTCTTCTTTCAACATTATCTATTTTCATTTAGCTAATAAACATTACATGCCAATAAATTACATAGCAAAACACTTTAATATTTCTTGAAGGAGTCTTTTCTTAATGATCTTTGTTCTTATAATTTTGTACGTCTTTTTTAGATTTGTTCTCCTTTTATATACTTTATTTTTTACATTCACCCACAAAATAGCCTTATAAATTCAGAAAGCTCAGAGCACATCAAATTTTTTATCATCCTCTTTGTCCAATAAATATAATTTTGAAACATCTGTTATGGATTTACAATTTAATCTTTATCTATATAAATCTAATTTTAGGAATAAAATTTAGATATTTAAATATTTAAGAAAACATATTATATGTTGTACACCATAATACACATTTTTCATTTTTATGAAACTATTGGCGAAACAACATCTTTAAAACACAATAAAAAAATTCTATATAGCAGATTTTGAGGAAGTTAAGTCCTTTTTGTGGTTCCAACTTTTTTCTATTGTTTGCATATGCGTAGGAAAACAATCACATACTTTTCATGTTATCATTTGTTTGGGGGGCATGTAAAGATAATTATACACACTCTCTCTCTCCCCCCCTATTGTGAGCAATGAAGAGATAATGAAAATCAATTTGAATTTAGAAAAATATCACCCCTAAAATTCAAAGTTACTAAATATGAATTAGCACTATAACTATTAAGTTTGGAACAGACTAAAAGAGTAACAACACGTATATAATTTATATACCCTTTTTTTTAAGCTCTTCAGGAGTGAATACCTTTCTCTCTGATGTTGTCGTCACTTATCAGAAACTCAAAATCATTTTAAAAGCAAACACAATGAATAAAATAAAACATAATCTACAACAATGTGCATCACGAAAAAATACCTCGAAAGATTATTACCTTTGTTTTGTAATTCTCACTGTCTTGTGAATTTACCCTCCAAATCAACCTACATAAAAAGAAATTCTACAACAATGTGCATTACTTCTATCTTGTTTTGCAAAATTCATTTTCTCGTGTGATTTACCCTCCTACTGAACCTACAACCATTTTCGTTCGCCTAAGAAGAGTACATACTTTTTGTATTTTCAAAACGAAATACATGAAAAAGCTCACCATAGTATTCTCATCTTACGAATATAACTTATGCCTTGTAATAACTAATCGTTTCTATCTAGTGTTTCTGTTACGCTTCATACTTAAATCACATCCTACAAATGCGTCTTTGCATATTTTTAATATTCCCTTAAAACTACGACAAGCCAGTAGAATTGTTGAGCCAAAGTGCACACCCTGATTTTTTTTTTTTTAATATATATTCTACATCCACTAAGTTTGGGGAATCATTAAGGACTCGTTTGACCATGAAAATTTCAAATACAACTTGAAGTAGTATTTGAAATTTGGAAAACACCTAAAATAATGTTTTTACTTTTCTCTTTTTCACTTTCAGTATTCAAACAACCAAATATTCTATAACCAAACACAACTCTATCTTTAAGTCCAACTTCATAAAGTGAAAAGTATTTGATCTTCCTGGCCAAACGCCGACTTAATAACTCAATTGGTTGGCTACAAGAACTTATCACCTTATTAGTGACAGTTCGAATTCCCACCTAATTTTTTTTTTTTTTAAAAAGCATCCACTAAGTTTTTCTATAACAATAATAAAATAAAAAGAAAAAGGTAAAAAATGAAAAGGGGAAGAAAATGAGTAAAGAGTAGAAGCGGTATGGAGAATTGAATTCGAAAAGGGGCGGGCTAGCTTGCTACCTTTGAGACCCCACGAGGCCACCACTCAATGGTGAATGAATGCTCTCTCTCTTTCCATCTCCAAAAACACACTCCATTTCAAAAACCCCTAGCAGTCCAATCAATTTGACATTGTAAGCTGAGCAATGTCCAAAGACGCATCTTCTTCTTCTTCATCTCTTAGATCGGCTACTCGAAGCAACTTGGAGTCCAATGAGAACGATGCCGACACCCTATTTCTTCCTTTTCCACCTCCTCGAACACCTCTTAATTCCATTACCGATCCATCTCAATGTCAAACCCATCCCACTGCTTTAAATAAATCTGAAACAACCCGAAGTCTTAGAGGAAAATCTCATTCTGAACCTAATTCAGCTCAAACTACTCCACTAAGGAGAATATCTAATGTCTTTACTTGTTCTGGGGCTCGGTATTCTATGAATACAGGACCAAAAGGGGCAAATAAAACTTCAAAAGGAACACCAGTTATCAACTCTGAACCTTCTGTTCAAGTTCCGCATTTTGAGCTGGCTGAGGATCCTTCTTTCTGGAAAGATCACAACGTCCAGGTACATCAAATTTTCTGTCTTTTTTGTTCAATTTGAATTATTAGACTGCCTCATTAATTGAGGGTGTACTCCATCTAGTCCATTTTACTTGTCATGTTTTCTTTTTGCGCGCCCCTTAAAAAAATTAACTAAAAGGATAATTTATCCTTATTTATTTTTGGGTTAAGGGTAAAAAACATACCTCAAGTACCGCCTTTTTTGAGTTTTCTACCTGAACTATCAAGTGTGAAAGTTTCCTACCTAAACTATCACCAATTAGTTTGCAAAACACACCTCAACTATCAGTTGTTCACTTTACCTACCTGAACTATCACCAACTAGTTTGCAAAACAGACCTCATTAAAAGTAAACAACTGATAGCTGAGGTGTGTTTTGCAAACTAGTTGGTGATAGTTCAGGTAGGAAAAGTGAACAACTGATAGTTGAGGTGTGTTTTGCAAACTAGTTGGTGATAATTTAGGGTGAAACTCTCGCACCTGATAGTTCAGGTAGGAAACTCTCACACCTGATAGTTGGAACTCAAAAAAAGGTGATACATGAGGTATGTTTTTTACCATTATACCTTTATTCTTTGATCTCAATTTAATACTACTCTCTTTTCACCACATTAATAATAATAATCTCTCTCCACATTTAATGAGTAAGGGTAAAGGTGAAAACTAATATTCCCTCCGTCTCAAATTATCTGTCGCTTTTTTGTGTTACACGCCCGTAAGAAATATTAATTAAGAGAGGTGTTTACTACTTTACCCTTATCTACGTCTAAGTTATGATATCTCTCTGTCAAATGTTTACTCTATTTATGTGTCATCTTCATTAATGACAAAATTCTACCAAGGGTGAAATAGGAAAAAACTAATAATTTTGCCTTGAACTGCTAAAACGACAAATAATTTGAGACTTATGTTGCTCGGACTCTTCACTTTCAGTGCAACATCCGTGCCAACACGATATGGGTGTGGGATCCGTACCCGATCTGGTCAAACAATTTGGTACTTTGACCAAAATTGAGGGAGAAATTTCGGACAAATTCAATGATTTATGTAATCAAAACAAAAGCTATGGTGAAATTGAAGAAAATGGAATAACTTGTATATAGAAATTTCTATGTCACTCCTTTTCCTTTTATCTCCTTCCGAGATTCTCCTCTTGATCAATATTTTCTCCTCAAGTTTTCCACATAATATCTCATAACTTAGGTTTTATAACTCTATTTTTAGAATTTTGAATTATTTTTTGCCGAATCCCCGCACCAGTATCTGTACCCACGAATCTTAAAATTTAGATCATGATGATTCCGACCTCTAGATGCGTACCCGTATCCGACACCCGCACCCGAGTCCGAGCAACATAGTTTGAGACAACTGCTTTTAGTAATCACAACAGATAATTTGAGACAGAGGGAGCAATTAATTACATCTTGGTTTTCTAAAATGACAATTATTTTGGACCATCTATATTTAGTAAGTACGACAACTAAAGTGGATGGAGGGAGTAGTAAGTAGTCTCTTATATGGTCTTGGACAGTCATCGAACTAGTTTTTGGATTGAGTTTGGCCCAAGGTCCATCTTTTCTTTTAACAGGAATAACAAAAGTGAGTACTTTATTCATGTAGGTATTGATACGTGTTAGACCATTAAATAACACGGAGAAAGCGTCACAAGGATATGGTAGATGCTTAAGGCAAGAGAGTGCACAGACACTGGTTTGGCTTGGTCATCCTGAAACCAGATTCACCTTTGATCATGTTGCTTGTGAGACTATATCACAGGTTCGAAATACTATTTATTCTTTTCTGCATGCTTTTGCATTCACAAAAGCATGAATACACTGTGTGTTGTGCAGGACGAGATAACTCAAGGTTAATAAAATTCTGATATGAACTCTTCTCTTGAGCTTTGAGCAGGAAAAGCTTTTTAGAGTTGCGGGGTTGCCCATGGTGGATAACTGCATGTCTGGTTATAATAGCTGCATGTTTGCATATGGTCAGGTGTGCAACAATGCTAATTCCTGGTGTTTGATGTAATTTACTATAGATGATTATTGCTTTATAGGTTTTGTGGTTATTCCATTCTTGCAGACTGGAAGTGGAAAGACTTACACAATGATGGGTGACATAGGTGAAATGAGTGGAAAGCTATGCGAACAATGTGGGATCACTCCTCGTATATTCGAGTACTTATTTACTAGAATTAGAGAGGTTAGATATGAAAAAAAAAAAAAAAAAAAAAAAAATCATTTAGCTGTCCTCACTACTTTGCGTGACTAGTTTCTAATGCATTTTGGTATTCTAATACGTTTTAGGAAGAGGACAAGCGAAAGAATGAGAGATTGAAGTATAGTTGCAAGTGTTCTTTCTTAGAGATATATAATGAGCAGATAACGGACCTACTTGAGCCTTCATCAACTAATTTGCTGGTAAGTTCAATTTTATTTTATGACAATTTTTGTTGCGTTTCACATTCATACAGAATCAGTCACTACCTATGCCGACATATGATAGCTAAGAGAAGACTTGAAGAAAGGTGTATATGTTGAAAACCTCACTGAAATTAGTGTCAGCTCTGTTGATGACGTTCTCAGAATTTTGTTACAGGTGAAACTTAATGCTGAACCTTCATCTCTAAGCTATGTTTTCTCGGATCCTCCAAAAATGCCGGTGCACCCGTGTTGGGTCCTCCAAAAATGAGTTACTTTGGGAGGATTCGACACACATCCAATCTCATTTTTGGAGGATATAAGCAACATAGTCTCTAAGAAATTTTCATAAGAGAATTGCTTTGATGATCTTGTCTTCCACAGGGGGCTGCAAATAGGAAAATGGCAGCTACTCATATGAATACTGAGAGCAGTCGATCTCATAGTGTTTTCACTTGCAACATTGAGAGTTGCTGGGAGAAAGACTCGATGAAGCACTTTAGATTTGGAAGGTTAAACCTAGTAGATCTAGCCGGTTCTGAAAGGTAATTTTCGACTTAAATAGCATATAATCTCAGTCAATTGTGTTTTCAGGCTTACACGATTTCCGATTATCTAGGCAGAAAAGCTCTGGCGCAGAAGGAGACCGTTTGAAAGAAGCTGCAAATATAAACAAGTCTTTATCAACTCTGGGGTAATGAACTCATTAGATAATCTTGAGTTAATTGGTGGCTGAAATTAATATGGCATGTCGATTTGTTTTCTTGATTGTTTATCAAGTGCCCCCTCAGCGGGTTGGATGAACGCTCAGGATGACCCGTTGCATGCTTTGATTTACTCCATCTGGATCATGCATTCTTAATGCTCATCATTGTACTATTCTTTAATTTATGTGATAAGTGCTTTACCTTTATTTAATAATGTGGGAAGTGTAATTATGATTCTTTTCTGGACATTAATGAACGATTAAGCATTTGCATGACAAAAGGGCGTGGGCTGCCGTTGAGTGACTTTAACTGGTGGATGAACGTCCTGTCCAAGATTGACATCAATTTGAAGTCAGAATTATGCGGTGGATTTAACATGGCGAGGACAATTGAGTTTCTTAATAGTGGCACATTGCACTCATGAACTCTGAGGAGTTGCACAACATTACGATAGAAGATAAACATCGTCCAATTAGTGATCCTCGTTGAACTACCAATTCTCCTCTTGCTGTGAATTACGATAAACCCTACGTCAGATGTACATATATCAATCGATCAATTACACTACAATCCCTAGCTAGCTGGGTTTGGCTATATAATTGATCAAAAAATAATATGAACCTTTAGAAAGTTTTTAACATGAAACGGACTGCTAAAACTCAAAACGAGGGGTTGTGTTGTTATAATTTGTGGTTTTCTGGGCAGTTTGCCCCCTCAAATTCAAGTTTAGTCTCTTTTTTAACTTTAAGGCCAACTTGACATAGTCTTTTGGCTTTGATTAATGTGATTTACAATGTCACAGAGAATTATGCAAAAACAAATATGAATACAGTCGTTATCATTTACTAGAATATTAAGCATATGCTTTAGTTTCTAGTCCTCTTTTAAGCATAATTCTCTTTGAAAGAGTTAGTTAGCAAGTAAAATGAGTTTATTTAAACTGCTAAAAGTTAACAAGTCGGAGGAGCTGGTTCATATTTCAAAAGGAACATTGTAGACTGCACGGTCTCATTATCCTGTGTGAAAAATGCTCTTATGCTTTATGTTACTGATCTCTTTTCTACTATATGTTGAAGTGATCTTCAAGCCAGCCTTGTGGTGTCCTACTTGGCTATGTTTAGTTCTAAACCGTGCCTTGTCTATGCATGCAGACTTGTTATCATGTCTTTGGTGGATTTGGCTCATGGAAAACATAGACATGTTCCGTACAGGGACTCTAGGCTAACTTTTCTCCTTCAGGTCAGAATTATCTTATGATTATTTGGCATATAGAATACTGGAGTATTAAATTATTATTGACTTTTTAAAAAGAGAAGGCGATAATTTTCTTCCTCCCTCGATGTAGGATTCTCTAGGTGGGAACTCGAAAACAGCAGTAATCGCCAACATCAGCCCATCTATTTGGTAACAGGATAATCGCTGCTGTCATTTTGAAAACACAATTGTAGTGTTGTAGTAACTAGTTTTTATTCTCTCCAGTTCTGCCAGTGTGATAGTGTTGTAATAACTAATAACTAGTTTTTATTCTCTGCAGTTCTGCCAGTGAGACATTGAGCACTCTAAAGTTTGCTCAGCGTGCAAAACTTATTCAGAACAATGTATGAACTTCCAGATATGTGCTGACTTTTGTTTGGAAAAACCAAAACTCTTTAGTTATTAAAATTCTGAGCAATATTTTCTAGGCTATGCTAACTTTTGTTTGGAAACCAGAATCTTTAGTTTTTAAAGTTTGACCTTTAATTTTCTAGGCTAAAATAAACGAAGATGCTTCAGGTGATGTTTCAGCGCTGCAGCAGCAAATCCAAAAACTGAAGGCATGTAACATGCTCTGTTAAAGGTGTATAATATTATGTGGTATATGAAACGTGAAAAAATAGTCAATGCTCTGAAGCATACTTGAAAACTTGAACAGGGTCAGTTGTCCTTTCTACTGAAGCATCAGGGAGCTGAGAATTATTTTACAGAAAGTGTCCCATGTTTAGATCGATTCAGCTTGGGTGACTGTCCTGAGAGCTTTGACCTGTGTGAGGAATTGAATATGCACACTGACCGTGATCCACAACATGGAAGAAGTGACTCGGTAGTCTTCTACTCCTTCCATTATTTCGCTATTTAGCATCAAGACCAAATATAATATTGTCCCATGAATTCAATGGCAGTTGCATTATCCGAAAGCAACTTTGTTCAATGCTGTGAGGAGAGCGAAATTGGCTGAGATGGAAGTTAGGAGATTAGAGGCTGAAATTGAAGAGATGAAACATTTGGTACGAATAATTATGACATCTCTTATGCACCTTGTGTTATTAGAAAAGTACACCTTAGATGAAATTGATATTTGTAGGTTGTAGCCATGTTTAATAAAAGTTGAGGAGTGTTTTACAGGTTCATCAGCAAGAAGAAGAGGTTCAACTTAGTAAAGAGATAATGAAGCTCAGAGACAAAAAAATTGACCGACTGGAATCTCTTGGAAATGGAGTGATTTCTGCAGACAGCTTTATCCTGGAAGAAAATAATGCTTTAAAAGATGAGATTCAGCTACTTCAGGCCAGAGCTGAACGAAATCCAGAATCGGCTCGACTTGCATATGAGAATATTAGCCTCCTTAAGCAACTCAGATGGTAATAACTATGAACATCTGTCTTGCCATCAATGGATGCTCCCTGTTCTATGTTAATTTAATCTTGCATCTGTCTTTTCAGGTTTGAAAACTTCTATGAGAACGGGGAGACAGAAAAATTGGTTCCTGAAATGTCAGAATTACGTGAACAGGTCCAACTTTACTCTGATGACTTTTTTTTTCTTTCAATATGTCTGTTGTTTTTCATGAAATTTACTCTAGGTCGAGTTTTTGGAATTAGTCACGGTTTCCTGGGCTGCGTGTGCCGGCTTAAAGAGAAGAAGATCAGGTTAGTGATAAGGTGACTGTTGTGTATCATCTGACATGTGTGAACTGCATCCCAAATGCAGGAAAGAGTCGCTGCAAGAGAGTTAAAAGAATGCGGAGAAATGAATTCAAAACTAATCAGGTAAAGTCTCTGCAAGTGAAAATCCAATAAGCAGATAACGGTGTACACAACTAAATCTTCAGCTCAGCCTGCAATTACCCTTTACATGTATGCGAACTTGCAATAAACAATTTAATACCGCTTTTTATTTATTTATTTATTTATTTATTTTCTTTTTTAAAATAGTGTGGTCATTGTAATTTCCTATATGTAGTGAATTTTGTTGGTAGACCTAAATAAATACCAAGAAAAGAATCAGGGCTGGCACATGAGGGGCGTGTTGTAGATAAATAAATAATATAAGGGTCTCTCTAACATCATAACTTTTAAACGAGGTGTTTAATTTTATTCAACAAATTTAATTTCTTCCAGAGCATAAAGACTGCTTATATCACTTACCAAATCAGTGGAACTTATATATATATAAGTATATTAATTTTACCAATCTAATATCTGAGCTTCAATTGGTGTGACAAGATTGATACTTTCTTCCTTGACACCCAAACAGCATGCCAAACTTCTCTCTTACTATTACCTCAGTGAATTGAGATTTCAAAAGCATAACTGTTCTTATCAAAAGCTTCTTTTCCTCTTCTTATCCGTCTTTTGCTTTGCAGGGAAGTTGATGAACTGCAAGGAGAACTGGGAAAACATGTGAACTTTAACCAAGCTGCATTTGATTCTGTAAGAAGGATCCTGGATTTTTTCTATATGAAGGATTAGATCTTCCTCCTTGACATATAGATTGTTCCTTTCTGCTGTTGACTAACCGGTACTTCAACAGGTTGAGACCATGTCAATTGAAGCTGATAAAGCAAAGAGGACACGACATGACCTGCCAGCAGGTGGAGAATCCAAAAGTAAAGAAGTTCAGGACGCTTATGGGGCCTCCATTTCGCAGCATAAAGATATCATGAAACAGTTGATTGAAGCAAGATCCTTGATGGAAGCAATGGAACAGGAACAAGTTCAGCTAATAGAAGAGCTCGAATTCATGAGGGAAGAAAATCAAAGGCTGTCTAAGCAAATGCGTGACACTGAAAGGGCTGGGATACAACACATGCCTATACCTGATACCCATGAATCAAGAGGCTCTCTTTTTGAAACTCAAGATGGTAATGGAGACCTCTGCATGGTTGCTTTGCAAGCTAAGTTGGAGAAAATGTCCAAGGACCTTGAGGAGGCTCGCTTGCTTAATAGCCAATATCTGGAGGATCATGCATTAAAATTGTCGCAGGAACACCAAACTGAGTTAGTGCGTGAGGAGGTTGAAATAGAAACAAGTAAAACAATTCTTCATACGCAGGAAGAGATTGTTGCAATGAAGTCAGAATTACAGGAGAAATTATGCTTGATGGCTGATGAAAACATGAGTTTGAAGAACAGTCTGGCAGCTAAAGAGGAAGAAATAAAGGTGCTGCGCATGGAATGGGAAAGAGCAACTTTGGAGCTGACGAACTTTCTCATAGATGGTTCTAAGTCCCTGCGAGACGCTTCCTCCCAGATAGAAAATATAGCTTGCTCATTTCCAGACGTCAATGCTTGCATTGGTGAACATGTTGAAAGAGCTGCTAAAATTTGTATTGAGAAGGAAGAAACAATTCTTTTATTAAAAAGAAGTTTGGAAGAAGCACAACGGGGTGTACTGCAAATGGATGAGAAATTGAATTCTCTGAGAGGTGCAACAATGGCTTTTACACAAGCTCAGCAGCTAGACAATGAGGCAAGCAACAAGGAAGCAATCCAGCTAGTTTCTTCGTTGGATGATCAAATCAATAGGTTGGAAGTTTTAGAAAAAAATCTACTGCACAGGGGGAACCACATTGCTGAAGTTCATGCTGTTTCATTTTCTGCAAACGATGGATCCAATAGTACTGACAGTAACCTCATGAAAGGAGGCACTTCAAGTGAGAGTTTATTGGCATTGACAGCTCATGAAAATAATATTGAGTTGGCAAGGCTAGAGCTACTGGAGGTGGAGAATGCTGTAAATGCTCTCTGCTTTGATGCACAAAACTATCTGTCAGGCCTCCAATCAGATGCCTATAAAATGATTTGCTTATGCAAGGAGTTCAATCAAGAATTTCTGGATCTTATCCATCAGATGCGGAATAAGTTCTACGATCTGATAGAAAATGGCAGTTCTCAGTACCGTGCAGTTGGATTTCCATCATGTGATTCCAGTAAGCTTCATGACCATGACAAACAGCATAAACTGATGCATCAGATTAGATATGAACTTGTTGAAACAAACGAGATATTGAATCAAATCACCACAAATCTAAACAGAATTTTGAATTCACATCTACGCCCTGATACAACTGAGGATCCAAGTGAATCAGATGGATGGACAACAGACAGTTCGGCTTCATGTTCTTATCTTTCATCCGAAAGCGTTGCATTAGGAAAAAGGTCAAATACAGCTTCCCTCAGTGGTAATTCACAAAGCATTCCGAAGAATTTGAACCTAGAAGACACATCACTATTTCATTTGAGGAGGGAGTTTAAAATGGCATATAGTGCTTTTGCCAAAATAAATGCTCAGTTTAATTCAGTTTTCAATGAGAAAGGAGAGGGCGATTGCTCAACCCCAGTGTTGTATCTCTCTGATTCAGCTGAATTTGCAACACTGAACGACCAGCACCCAATCAGCAATCAACAGAATGAAATGACTCGGAGTCACAAAATGATGATGCATGGAGCTGAAGTTAGCTGCAAGTTCAGGAGAGAGGTAATACCAATGTCATATAGTTTTCTCTTTAAACAAAACTTCACATCCTTTATTCTTTGAATGTAAAGAGGTCAAATTTCGCAGTTTTTAGATTGTTGTATCACTAGATAAAGCGCGCCCTGCTCTCATCCCTTTGTTTAAATTTGAGTTCTGAAAATTAACACTATCATTTCCTTGGGGTTCATTCTGGGCGTGCAGGAAGAATTTGGTGACAACATCAGTGAAGAGAAAATCTTCTTCAAGAAGTTTGAGCAAGCCTTCTCAACCATCAAAGAAGTAGATTACACGTCAAATGCTCTGGTTAAAGTGAATGAAAATGAAAAACACTTGACTTCTATGTTGAGACAAGCTGAAGAGGAATTACTGGCACAGAAAGCAAGCTTGGTTGAAGATGTCAAACAACTTAAATCCACCATTCGACAGAGAGATGAAGAAAAAGGAATACTACAGGATGAGGCCTGTCGCAGTTTGATAGAAATTTCAAATAGAATGTCCTTGCTTGAAGGGTCTTTTGTTGATATGCAAAAAAATGTGGAGGGGTTGTTGAAAACATTGTTTGCTGATGCTTCTAGAATGGCAGAAGAGACACTGGGCCACATCAGCAACTCAAAATCATTACTAGAAGGTAACTTTTCTGGCACTATGAAGAATGAGATATCCTCTTCTGTGCTATACCATTGTCAAGCTATTGATTCTATACATGAATTGGAGAGAAGTTGTAAAATTGGTATGATAATGGATGAAGAAAAGTTGGATGGAATGGCACGCTTCAGAAGAATGGAGGATAAAGAGTTGGGTCTAAACCAGATTAACAACAAAAATGAAAATTTGGAGCTCAGAAAAGAATTGGAACGAAAAGAACTTTTGCTGAAAGGTTTGCTCTTTGACATTAGCTTGTTGCAAGAATCAGCTTCTAGCAGAAAGGATATCACGGATGAAGTTGAAAAGTTAACTGCAGCTTTGAATCGTGTTCAAAATGAGTTATCTACTAAAGAACGTCAACTAGATGAAATGTTCATTCAGCACAGAACTATTGAAAACCGGATGCAAGAGATGGAGAGTGCTCTATTTGCTTCAAAAGCTTATCTTGAAGTGACTAGAAGAGAATCAGATAATTTCTCAAAGCAAAACTCTGAGTTGAGAGCTCTCTTAGAGGATCTTTGTGTGAAGAAGTCCCAAACAGAGGGTGAGTTGGAAGAACAACGGGAGATTGTGAAAAGCCTAGAAAATGAAATCCTTCGGCTGACCTCCTCAACAGAGAAACAGCTGATATTGTCGAAGAAGGACAGAGATACTGAAGACGATCTCAAGAGGGTGACTGGAGAAAAGAACCAGCTTCTTGAACAACTTCAGTTCTTGCAAGACAGGCTTGATATGGCATACTCACTAGCCGATGAGAACAAAGCTATTGCTGTACAAGCTCGCCAGGTATGTATTTGTGAAGAATATTTAACCGGCCAAACATTGATGGACATGCTATGCACTGATGACGTATCTCTTAATATACCAGGTATCAGAAGCCAGTAAAATGTATGCTGAAGAAAAGGATGAGGAGGTTAAGATTTTAGAACACTCCGTTGAGGAACTTGAGGGTACCATAAATGTACTGGAGAGTAAGGTAAGCTTTTCCACATTAATTTTCTGTTTTAGTCTTGAAAGTGCTCACTATTCATTGGTCCCTTGCAGAATCAGGTGTAGTGCAACTTTTAAATTCAACTTGAGCTCTCCTTTACTTGTGGAATGGCCTTATAAAACAAAACAATATTTTAACATGCAAACTTTATTCTCTTGGTTTAATGTTGAGGAATTCAAGTCCTTTGTTTTATCCCGTTTTCAAGGTACATGAAATGGAAGAAGAGGTACAAAGAGATCGCCTGATTAGAGATTCATTAGAGCTGGAACTTCAAGCACTAAGAAAAAGATTATTAATGGTTGAGAATTCTCAAAGTATGGACATAAGCTCAGGTGAACTATCCACAAAGGATCAATTTTTGAGGTCAGAAAGTTCATGCGGTCCCTTTTATACAAGATGATTCATACATAACCATGACATGGTATATGATGTGACATTGATCCAAGAACCTGTATGGCAGGTTGATGGAGCCTACGGAGGCTTATTACCAAATAGGAGTTCTTGAAGAAGAAAAAGCAGAGCTAACTAAAGAGGTAGGTTCTTGTGTCACAAGTTGATTTCTTTCATTATAAGATATTGAGCTATCCAGCTGCATTCTCCACATGATATTGAGCTTTGGTTTTTATGCTGTAGATAAAACAATGCAAGGACTATATTTCAGAAATCTTGTTGCACGCTCAAGCCCAAGCATCACAGTATCAACAAAAGGTACTGTAAAGCATAGAAAGTGCATTTAACCTATAGTTGTGCGCAAGCAAAATTACAAAATCAAGTAGCAAAACCTCTATATCTCTAATTCATTTCCCAGGACGAGATTTCAGAGTCCCCATTTTAAGCCTAGTGCTAGGGAATCCATGTAAAACTGAAACTTATGCAGTGAGTTTCTACTTATACACTTAGATTTAAGGAAGTTCTTTGAATATTGCTCAAATTCTAAGAATTAGAAGTTTCTTTGAACTCATAGTTTTTTAAGGGAAATGAGTTTTCTAACTACAATTCAAAAGGAAAACTATTTATAAGCTTCTAGTGTAAGTGCCACACTAGAGACTGCTCAGTCCGCTTGGAGTTATAGCCAAATCTCTGTGCAGTATTTTTTGTCTGGTGGTATGATGCTTATATAAAGTTATAGATCTCATTTGCCACATATGATACAGTACAAGGAGTTGGAGGCAGTGGTGCATGGACTTGAAACCCACTCAATAAACACAATAAATGGAGGACCAACTTCAGATAAGACAGAGAAGTGCTCAACCAGGCTGAGAGGTTCAAGCTCACCTTTCAGATGCATCTCCAGTTTGGTTCAGCAGATGAATAGTGAGAAAGACCAGGAATTGTCAGCGGCTAAATTTCACATAGAAGAGCTAGAGGTGTTATTGGCTCAAAAGCAGAAGGAGGTATGTACTTTTAGATAAAAAATTTCATACATGAATCATTTTTTAGACATGGTAGCTGTGGAAAGCTAATTCATTTGCTTGTGGGGTGTTCCTGAAGATGACATTTAGCAACTTTTGGAGTGTCGTAAATTTAGCAATCCAAATGATCAACCCTTATTCAGAGATTTTATCACAAAATCATTTATGAACATGAATATCAATGTCCATTTAAAAAAAAAAAAGCATGAATATCATTGTCTTTAGCTGCTAAGCTATCAGGGGTGACAATATGTAAAATTTTCTCATTTCCCTAAGCCTTGGTAGTGGCCAGAGTTACGTGGTACTTGTGCTGGTGGAAGGTTGCAAGCACCAGGTGGATTCCTCAAGGTGCATCCCCACTAGACCAGACACCATCATTGATGAAAAGAACCACCATTTTACTGCTAAGCTCTACAAAAAAGGGGAAAGTCAGCCACGGTACATATTTTATATGTAAATCCTCCTTAATAGGAGTAAAAGTTATTGACATAATCATGAACTTGTACAGTATATTAGCAAAGGCCTAATAGAGGCAATCTATCACGACCTTGTTCAATTCCATGAACTGAAGCATCTAAATAGGTAACATGATTTAAGACCAAATCACGGATCTACATGACTGAAGTTGAAAATATCTCCATCGCTTTTGTATTGATATATCTACTTCTCATTTCAGACAACCAACAAAGTTACTCCTTGGCTATCATCTCAACAGTGCTATTGTTATTCCTTCATCTTCTGCACTTCCGTGTTTCAAAGACAATCCCTGCCACTTTTATATTGATAGTTACTCTTTTTGCACATATTTATGATGTATATGTTGTCAGATTTGTATGATGAACAGTAGACTGGCTGCAACAGAGAGCATGACACATGATGTAATTCGGGATTTGCTTGGTGTCAAGTTGGACATGACTAGTTACTCAGTAAGTTCCTCACTAAATCCTCTTTAGTTTCTTGTGTATTTCCGTTTGACTTTTTTCTTTCTGTATGTTCAAGAATTTGATGAACCAGTATCAAGTGCAAAAGTTTGTAGAGGAGGCTCAGCAACAATCAGAAGAGCTCATTGCAATGGTATGCTTAATAGGAAATCACATGCTAAAATTTTAGTTTTGAGCCTTACAAGTGGTTTATGTTGTTACAGGAGAGACAACTTTCCAATCTAAGGAGACAAATTGATGATCTAGTTGAAGAAAGGGAGAGGTAAGTTACTTTGTCGTCCTTATTCTTATATTTAACCAGTGCGGAATAGAGAAGAAATGATGTGTTATATTAGTAAATCTCTTTTTGAAAGAGAAAGCTACCAATTATATGGTGTCTCTTGGAGAAATCATTCAAGTTCTTCCAGAAAATGCATACGATTGAAAGTTCCAGTATTTGAGAAAAGCCAGTATAATTTTCTATTTAGATTCTGATTGTAGGATGTTTTATGATGGGTTCTGACTATTTAACAATTTTTAAGATTCACTTTGGATGCAAAAGAAAGAGAGGCAGATGTGCTATCATCCCAGATGTGCATAGAACAACTACGAGAGCGTGATCAGATGCTGACTGCTCAAAATGAAATGCTGAAAGTATGAACTTTATTCTGTTGCTCATATTAGGACTTTATTCTGTCGCTCATATTAGGAGATAAGTGTTATATTTGGTACATTAGTTATTAATGATATTGCTGTTCGATTTCCCACCGTGTTCCCAGATGGATAGGACCAACTTACAGAGGAAAATTGTGGAACTGGATGATATGGTTAAAAAGCTCTTGGGAAGACACAGTCAAATAGGTGGCTTAGCAAGATTGAAAGAAATTGATGTTAGCCAAAGGCTGGGTCATCCCCAAAAGTTAGTTTTGGGAGCAAGGGACAAACTTTGTAGCCCTCATGAGGCTGATGACAACCAAAATGGCTGTGGTACTGAAACAAAATTCAGGTGAGTTTGACATAGGTTTAGTGTCTCCTTTGTATTACAAGGATAAACATAGAGAGCAAAAAGCCCATCAATCACAGGAAGTCTGCTCAGAATCAAATTTCAAAAGCAAATACCAGTTACAGGAGCTGCAGATAATTGTTAACAATATTTGCTGGAAGGTAACTACCAGCTGTATCATATATTGTATGTAGTATTGGTTTGTTGAGAGGTGACCCGCCTCCTGAATAAGGACAAATAGGGACACAGCTCTTGTCCTAGCACAGTGTTTGTAATTCTTCTGTTTTTCTGATGTGTAAGTAATTACATGTGAAAGGCCACCTATGTCAATCCTAACTACTTCGGAATTGGAGTGTAATTGCTGTATATGAATGAGTATTCACCATGTCCGACCAAATTTCCGTATCTATTTTACAGCATTATCTACACAATTTTTTTGGGGTTTATCGATAATAATAAAAGTGATGTCCAACTTCCAAGGACGCTGGATGGGTTTCTTTAAATGTTGTTTTGTTCAAGTCAAAGACCAGCACTACAAATCCGCAACTGCCGTTACAGATTGTCGCACACCCACTTGATTATTGTTTAGGCAATGGTAACATACACTAAAAGTGATTATCAAACTGAGCCTGAGGCATTGGATTATTTGAAGGAAGAGTCCATATACTCTTTGTCGGCTGATAATATCAAGTAGCTCATCTTGTTGCTGGAAATAACCGATTTACCCCTATTTAATGCATAGCCAAAGTTCATAAATTCTTGTAAGTTTGGTCACTTCGGAATCAAATTTAGACATGCGCAACTGAAGTTGTAAAATCTGCATTTGAAGTTACAAGTTTTATTCTAAAGTTTGGCCAGGCAATCCCAAACTTTAGTCATTTTTGTTTGAAGTTTTGAGTTGACATTTGCAAAATTTAGATTTGTATATATGAAGTTTGAACTATCAAGCCAAACCCAAAATGTCTGAAGTTATTTCGTTTTGCTGATGCTTCTTGTGTTACCGTGAGTCTGAGATCTTATCTCAAACATGATGCCATGGAATGGGAGATGTAGTAGATACTTAGTAGCCGATGCAGCTCCAGTCGAGTTAATGAACCTTTGTTTCTCACCAAACGACACCACTTTTGGTGTCTCTCGTTCCGGTTGCTCGTTTAGTTTTACATCAATCTCACGTTGCTTTGCAACTGCTATAACACAGTTTCTGATCGTGAGAGCTCTAATTCTTTTGAGAATGGTATCGAGTTTTTTATATAAGCTCACAGTAAACTGTGCCAGAATCATATGAACAGAAGTAGGCAGATAAAAAAAAACCTATCCTTGAAACTATTTACACGGCTTCTAGAGCTTCTAGGATAGCTTCAGTATCTACTGACTACTGAGGGTTATTACACCGAAAATGGGACAACAAAAGGGTATTCATCTTGATCATCTGGATTTGGTTACTCCTGCCTTCAAAGCATCCATGTTTCATTCCCTCCAAACAGTCCCCCAAATGCATGGTGGAATCATCTTCCATCTCTTCTTCTGCCTGGGTAGACCTCCTCCCCTGTTCCAGCATTTCAGCGGCTCCAAAGAACTTATAGGCATTACCCAACTAATACCTCTCATGCACACAAAGAAAATTCAGATTTTTGAAGTCACCGCACAATGTACAAAGAGATGGCAGTTTGTTTCAACTTCCCTACCACAAAGATAGCATCTTGAGCATAAAGGTATTCCTGTCTTCTTCAGATTTTCATCTGTTATGCATGCCTCTTTTACAACCAATACCATTGGTTCTTTTGTTTGAGGTTCATTTCTCTTAGTTTTCTGATTTAGCTAATAGACAAAGAGCTCTAATTCATTAACGAAATGCCATGGGACAAGTTCAGACGGTAGAGATACTAATATGACACATGTTAGTAACCATTAACATTATATATACAGAATTAAAGGAAGTTATTCAAAAAGTTTGTTATACAAGAAGCCAACAACTAAGAAGGAATAAGGAGGAGCAAGTTTTATATGAAGTTTGCCGACATTGGCTGCAAGTTAAATATTTTGAAAAAACTGTTTATTAAATAGCAGGGTGCAAGCTCGACAACCCATGAAATTTCAACGAAAATTTTGTTACTTCATTGTTTCCTTTATTTCTTTATGCTTATCGATTGGGTGGAAGAAAAATATCTGATCTAGTCCTTGGAACCCTAAAATTGATCTAACATATTTCCTAGCTAATAAAAAATAAACAAAAAGTCACAACTAATGATATAAAAAGTGATTACATAACCAACTGCAGTAGTGTTTCCACCACCTACAACCCCCCCTTGGTGGTTGAGGTAGTTTTCCACCAGCAGAATTATTTCAATACTTCGATCATGTCAAAAGCCCTTTCTTGGAGGTGAAGTAATACTGCAGCCTGCAGAATTATTTCAATACGTTCCACATGGCTTTCCCTCGCCCCCAGAGTAGGAACACAGACTACATTTTGCTTTCAAATGGTATAGTAAGAATAAGGCAAGCAGCCGTTTGCTATACCGATCAGACTACTACATCGAACAATCATATTTCAACCACCTTCTATAAGATATTTACATTGCCGGCGTATTTACATTTGATGCAAGAATATATTGATACTGTTAACATGATACTTCTTATTTCTATGCTCCCGGTTTTGTTCAGTAGATGGCATCTATTAGTAAGGGTTCAGCCGAAATGTGTCCAACAAGTTCCGTAGCTATACATTCTTTCTTAATATGCTGTACATTTTGACCATTCTAACCTAGTGGGAACTGGGTATGACTGAAACAACAGAAAACACGACGTACATCCTCCTCCTTTCTCTTCCCAGATGACTAAATTTCATACATGTTAGACTAGGATCAACTATAAGCAGTACATTTTGGTGTGATTAAAGGGGTATTTCTACAAACAATTGACGAGTGCCTTTGCTCATGTATTGAAAAGCTAAACTGGTGATGACCTACTGCTCCCTCCATCATCCAACTGCAGAAACAAACAAAAGTCTGTTAGTTGCTTGGTTGCTGGCGTTCGTAGCAGACAGCAGCATTAAGGTGATATGCACAAGTTATGGATAGGATCCAATCATAAGTGATCTACAAGAACATTAGCTTTAAGTTTATCTACTGCAAGAAACCCAGTGATTCTCGTTTTTCACCACTAGATCTACAAGCAGAGTGGAGAGGTGTAGGCTCCTTGTAGGAACTGGGTTTACGTGCAAGAGATCTACCATATCATGCATTATAGAAAAGACAATAAAATCAACACAGGTATAATAATGCGTATATGTATATGGCTCTTGTATTAAAAAACGTATAATGCGTATTTATATGGTTCTTTATTTTAAAAATCATATAAGACCATCGGTTACTTGTCAGCCGTATGTAGCTTGTTTAAGCTAAAATAATTCAATGTAGCTGATACTACAGAGTATCTATTAAGCAGTGGATCATAGCAACAATTATTGCTGGCTTGAATATGAATTTTTTTACTGAAACAAAGAGATTGCAACATTCCAGTTCCTTGCATTATTACAAGAGATGGCTTGTGTGAAGTTAGATTCTAAATTGTCCTACCTGAAGATTAGACTCACCTTAGAACTTTCAAACTTTGCAACCAGCCTCATATACTGGTCTCTTGCCTCTGGATGACGTACCATGGACTGAACTCTTGCCAAAGCCTTCTCAACTCCAGCAAACTTCTGTTTTCGACCAATACTTAGATATTCATACTCGTCGTTCTTCTCAAACTCAAGTGTTCCTTCCTGACTAGTTTTTTCTGGCCGAAATCCTCGTAATCCTGGTTTCTTCCTCCTCCAACGCAGAATGACCTTTTCAAGTATACTGACCGACCAAACAAACTTTTTATATTGCTTACGAACTTGATGTCCACGTACATGAGCCTGAAATCATAACATGATGTAAAATCTTTTTGACTGCACTCTGAAGGTCGAGGGATTATTAACGATTCAGCATACATGTTTGCGAAGTTCAATTGAAGTCACTGAAATAAAAGTCAATTACCTCACCAAATACATGACTGAAGATGTAAAGATTATCTAAACTAACTTCAGACAACAACAACAACAACAACAACATACCCAGTGGAATCCCACAATGTGGGGTCTGGGATCTAAACTAACTTCAGAGTGAAAGATAAAAGAATATTTCAATTTATCCATCAACGATTTACAAAGTCCACCACAAGATTGTGGAAACTTTCCAGCACATAAGGGCCAGTTAATTAAGAGGGCTGAAGTGATATGATTAACAGGGTTCGAAACTGATGTGATGTCAGTGACAATCTAACCATCATCATCTACACACTTGTTTAAAGCATCTAGGGACAGACAATCTTACAATTCCCGCAGTGTCAGTTTAAGCAAAAGCCAAATTATTGGACCAATAGGGGGAGAAAAAACAACTTGCATTATGCAATATATAATTTCTTACCCTTCTCGTGCAGTCTTTAGTAAGAACAACACTTACGGGCAGTGTACTCTTCTACTTCTCAAGTGAAAAGCTAGTCTCTATACAGCACTAAAAAGCAGAATGGTGAAGTTGACAGGCTTAGTACCCAATTGTAAATAATGTTTTATAATTGGCCAACTCGAAATAACAAAAAAAGCTATCTGAAAGCTCGAAAGTGTTAAAAATGGGACATTCGCAATGGAAATATACCAAAAGACCAGTTTAGCTAAGGCAAAAACTTAAACAAAAGTCACACTTATTAGCAAACACGTAAAAAAGGAAGAAGAAAAAACAAACATGTCAGTTTACCTGGATTTTCACAATCCGGTTACGTATCTTCAAAAATTCTCTCCTCCCTTTCCAGCCACGATATTTCTGCTGGATTTTAATGGCAGCTGAGTGTAAATAGTCCTCAAAGTGATTCACCTTTTGGACCTTGCTCAGGGAGCCCAGAGCAACAAGGTCAAGTGAAGCTTCAGAAACATCAATTCTACTCTCTGTAAGCTGTCTCTGACGGAATGAACGAGCTCTAAAAGTAGCTTGAATCAATGCTGCAGCATGAGCTGATTTCCTCAAAGAAGCAAGAGATACTTTCAAGGAAATTTCATCATCTATCGTTCCATTCACAGGAACAACCTCTTGGGCTGCAGATTCAAAAGCCTTTTCAGCTTCAAGCCCAGCACCAATATCGTCTAGAGCATTATTATTCATAGCCAATGACTGAAGATGAACAGTAAGATCTGATTCTGCCAAGTATCCAGCAATCCCTTTGTGACCTCCACTAGAAGCCAAATCAGCAGCTGTTTGCCCACCAGGGGATGCAGCTGTTGGATCTTCAACGGCACCAGCAGCTACACCAAGCTTTACAAGTGCAATCACCATATCCTCCCTAAAGTAGATCATTAATACAAGTAAACAGTTAAGACGAATGACTGAGAAATGTATATCGATTTTCTGTAAGACTTAGCAAGTTAAGATGATTTTTCTTTTCTATTATCAATAATTCAACTGCTCAAGTAATTATCAGGATATGCAGCACATAGCTCCCTCATGAAGCCTCTGTGGCAGAATTCTTGGGATGTGCTCAGACGAAATTCACTCTTACACAAGGTGAATTTCAACGGCAAATGCATGATCAAATGGGAGAGCATACTGCAAAAAGAAAAGAGAACTTGTAGTCTTCTTCTTCTTTTTTTTTTTTTTATTATTATTATTATTATTATTATTATTATTATTATTATTATTATTATTATTATTATTATTATTATTATGACAAGGAACCCGCAGCCGCTACCCTTTGGGTGCGCGGGGTAAACCTGCACTCGTGCAATAGCTCACAAACCACACCGAAGAGGTAACCCGCACTAGGCAAGCCCCGTGCGACGAGCTCGACCTTAAGGCAAATCCCTTGCTCGTCGGTGGGGTTTCGAACCTGAGACCTCCATTATGAAAGCCCCATGCTCAACGAACTGAGCCACCCTTGCGGGTATTATTATTATTATTTTGATAAATCCATGCATATTCAATTATCTATGCCGCACAGGAAACATAAAACAGTGACATGTCTCTAAACAACAAATTATCCTTTCATGGAAGAGTGGTGTTCTTTCCCCTGACAGGAGGGAGCTGGTTGGTTTGGACCTGCCTTACAGAGCTGCTATTTAACGTAGCCTCGCTAGGTGACAATGGAGAAAGAAGTAACTTAGAAGCAGTGAGCTAATAAACACTAAAAGGTTCCTATATTGAGAAAAAATTAGTCCAGACACCAAATTTTGATAGGGGCACTCACCTCCCATATTGTGCGGCCCAGTGAAGAGCTGTCCTACCACGTGCATCCCTGAAATTAGGACTAATACCAGCAGCAATTAATGGAACCAAACCCCATTCATAACCAAGGGCAGCCACTAGATGAATAGCCCCTTGTCCTTCATCATCCAAAATATTTGGACCTTTATCTTCTTCATGTGCTCTAGAGACTAGCCATTCATAAAGTTTATCCTTCATGAAATTCTGAATCAACATATCTCTAAAGTTGATATGATTGCCTTCAATAATGGCAAGTAAGTCCTCTAATCTTTCAGGAGCGTTGCCAGTGTTGCATTTCAAAGAACATAGTAGAGTCTTCAATTTACATTTTTCACACTCTCTCCTAGAGCAATCCAAGAATTTCAAATTTAAGCCAGAATATAGCAATTTAGCTAGTCTCACTTGCAGACGCACTTCATCACTTGGTCTAAGGGCAAGAGCTAGTTCTGATGGTCTTTCGCGATATTCAAACTCCCGCACCTCACTGCATGCTAACCTATTGCTGCAGGTTACATAAAAAGGAACACGTCCAGGAGCATGAAAAGGAACTTGACATCGAAGGATACTCTCAGTCAGAGCTTCTGCAGAGACCTCAACTTCACCAAACATACAGCTCCATTTCTGACAGGTCGGATGCTTCCCGTGGCCAGGAAAGGTACCTATGATCAAAACCTGAAGAGAAATAAAGTCGTATATCTGAATTTTAACATTTCTAACTAATACAATATCTTTTCATGTGATTTCAAAGCTAAGAGTAGGAAAATGGACCATTCTATGAGATCAGATAAGTTTACCTTTGTTTCCACTCCTGAGTAGACCCAATCTGGAGCAAAATCAGAGATACTGAACAGCTGCGCTTGGGATGGAGAAGGGCCTAAAGAATCAGTGTCCAACTGCATGTCACGTGATAAACTGGAAACTTCTTTATCCTCATTATCAGTATCAAGGGTATTCCAGTAGTTGCCAGAATCAGAGGCCATCAGGGACTCGTCGCAGTCTCCACCGATCTCTCTATCCATCCATCTTCCAAAGCTATCAAGTTTATTTAGTCTTCCAGCTTCATCACTGTCGAGTCCACCTTCCAAGGAACTAGTTTGAACTGTAGCATCAGAAGTCACAACAGTCTGAGAGCTGGAAATGTTCTGAATCTGAGATGGAGCTACATGGATATTCTCCTACAATAAACAGAAATGGCAGTACCGTTAAATGGCATGCTTATAATAACTACATGGCATATCAACAACAACAACATACCCAGTGAAATCCCACAAAGTGGGGTCTGGGGAGGGTAGAGTGTACATAGCAATATCAATATTCTAAAAACCAAAAGCATGCCACTATTTTAGAATACCCCAGTTCAAGCCTATGGGCAAAAGATAGAAGATACGACAGTGTTAATGTGGCCCGTAATAGGTTAATAGCATTTATTTTTAGAAAACAAGAAAGAAGGTAGAAAGGGAGCAAGCGAAATTTCGAGCCACATCTGAAAGTGAGTTTGCGTTTGAAAGTGAAAATTTGCATCACATACGCCAAAGGAAGAACTGTATTGCATTGCAATGCATCATTATGTCTGAAGAATAATTCTAAGAGGGTGTTTGGATTGGCCTAAAAGCTGGTCAAACCAACTTATCAACACTTTTTAGCTTATTTTTGTGTTTAGATAGATAAAGAAGTGCTTTTAAGCCAAATACTTTTAAGCTGAAGTAACCCAAAACAAACCAAAAGCTATAAGTTGGTCTACTCCAACTTTTTGCTTAAAAACAGTTGGGGTTTGAGCATTTGGCCAAGTAAATTACAATGTTATCCCTACTAACTTTTTTTATAGCTCCTACAAGATTACTGCTTTCCTTCCGCCATGTTTGCTAGATTTCCAAGGCATCGTTGAGCTTAACCAGTATGTGTGTTGCCTACTATCTGAACATTTTCTCCAGAGATGTCTCCTTGTATGTATTTAGCTACCATTTCAGGAACATGAACAAAGTCAAAGCACTGTCCTTTGCAATCTCAGAGAAGCACGAGTCTCTAATTTTGTCAGAGACGAAGAAGACATGACTAGTTCTTGATTTTTTATCTCCTGTTATTTCCAATTCATTCTGAATTTGGGAAAACCTTTAATTTTCAATTGCCAAGTAATAATCTTATCTGAAAAGTTTCCCAATTGCCAAGTAACTTTTCAATTGCTCAGTTTAATAAATTGAAACATAAATTAATTGTACTGAAATCAATTTAAAATTTTAAAAATTAGCTCAATTTAGCGTTAACAGCTTCAAGGTCATTTCTATCATTTTACTGAAAGAAGTGCTTATCAGCACTGTTCACCACAAACATCAACTGCTTATTTTCAGTTTCAGCACTTTTAGCCAAACACACAACTACTTATTTTTAAATTGAGCTCCAGTACCTAGAAAATGCTTTTAAAAGCTACTTTTATTCAGCTAATCCAAATGGGCTCTAAATCAAGATATGCCAATCATTATGTTAAATACTTCTGTATATATCTACTTTATAAAAATCTTGTACCTTAATTTGGTATGCTATCAGAAGTTCAGAACCAGCCTATGGCAAATAATAAAATACTGAAAATGTGTTTGGAGCATGTTAGTCCTACAGATGAAACCAGTAACAAAATACTGAGAATTTCTCTACTACCTTGTATACAGAGAACAGAAGCTTAGCAGCGACTAAGCACAATCGCATTGAAGATATGTACCAAGAAGTTACCAATTTCCAATATCTCAATTGTCTTTAATGCTTTCAATATTGCCCTGCTCCTCTCCTTGAAAGCTACATTGCTCGGACTCTTCAAAAATGTCAATGGGTGTGTGTCAGATTCTCCAAAAGTAGTGCATTTTTGGAGAATCTGACACGGGTGCGGCATCAAGAGTGAAGAGTCCATGCAACTTCGCTTGAAAGTAAAACAAAAAAGACGGGCACCAATGACAACATAATACATCTATAGCACAAAATATAGTACCTCAAATGCTTCCCCGGAAGTAATAGCCAATCTGTTTCTGTTGTTTGCCACATCTTTAACGGCTTTACCAACATCTAATCTTGCATAAGTGAGTTTATTGGACAGCAAATCGGCCACATTAAGGTGTCCCGAGTAGAACTTTTGCTCTAGCGTAACATTTAAATTTCTCTCTGAGCTATGAAAGTCAGTAGACATGAATGAGCTAACTTGTGGATTGAGCTGAAAGCTGTCCCTCGAGAACTCCACAAGTCCTGACAAGACAAAACACGGTCTTTAGTTTGTATTATATAAGAACAACTTATGAAGTGCTATACTACTGTACAAGCTTCGTTATCCAAGTATTATGATTTAAGGGAAGCATCAAAGAGAAAACTACCTTTGGAATCACCACTGTGAAGTTCAGAAGAGAGTGCCTGTTGTTTCCAGTCAACTGAGGTTGGACTTGATGTATGAGATTTCTGAACTATTAGGCCAGACTCAAAGCAAGGCGTGGAACTAGTTTGAGGATTTTCAAGCAGTGGCCCTGGATGTACTGGTTGCACACGGAAGGCACCTACTTTGTAACCCTGCATGCCACATATCATTAATATATGTTAACCTACCATGATAGAGACTAAGATTCATAAGTCATCTCATAATAAGCCAGTTTGCTAAATGCCACTTGATAAACTGCCTGTCCTCATCCACAGAAAAAAGGAACTGGTGACTTGATTTTCTAAATAATATTTCCCCGATTACTTCAAACATAAAGAAGAAGCTATACTCTATGCAACAACTTTCTGATATACCATTGTGTTTCCAGGAGTAACGGTAGATATTAGCCTAGAACAACTAAGTGGATAAAATATTCTGGTAATTATTAGATTAACTAAGCACAATTAACCTAATTAATATGCAAACAGAAGGATCTTTTCCTGACATATGAGCCGGACGAAAAAAGAACATTGTATAGCAAAATCGGTCTAATGCGTTTCCTGTTATTGACAACTTCTCCCAATCTTCAATAGAACATTGCAATGTTTTTAAGATTGACTGACTACTAACCATACACAAGAATACCAGTAAATCGGGTACACACACTTTAACTGATAATGAAATCCTCCTTTCTTGATCATACTACTTTTTTTTTTTTTTTTATTTTTTATTTTTTTTTTTTTATAATAAAATTTTGGTGGCCGGTGGCCTTTTATTTATATGCAAAATCTAGCCCAAAATAGCTAGTCCAAAAGCCCATACTAATTTTGTTTCGATTTAAATGACACTTTTTTCTATTTAGGGACGTTTCAAAATGTTATGACATTATTCCCCTCATAATATTACTCTATAATTATCACAACTTCCAAGAATTAAAATTTAATATATATATTCAAATTTTAAACTTTGATGTGACGTTTTCTCTATCAAACTAACTTCTTAACCACACTTCAATACTTTCTTCCACCACCACTAACATCATAGACATGTCAATTAACATCTCAAACTCCAAGTGCAGTCAAACATCATCATATAATCTGAAATGGAGGGGGTACTACTCATATTCCTAGTAGTTATAACTTTATAAGACATTCATCTCACATTCCCCTTTCCTCTACCCTAGAAATTTCTTCGCAAATCAGGGTCTAAAAAAAAGAATACAATGAATGTAAGCCACCAGATCTGCAAGTTATAAAGTAGAAAACACAGACAGACCCATGTAGAGATATATGATGCAGGACTACATAAAACAGAAGACAGATATTAAGTGAAGAATCAGAGAATTAACAAACAGAAGCCCATCCCCAGAACAACATACACAAAGGACTATATGATTAAACCAATGTGGAAATACCTCTTTTACTTCTCTGTAATGTACAAGGACGATGTGCTCCAACTGTCTGTAAAAGAAAATCAACAATAGCTATGTTAAAATCTACAAAAGAGAAACAATACTGAGAACATAGAATATTTTTTAACATCTCCACTTTCATTCTTTTTTCTCTAGAAACTGTAGGGTTTCAAACATAAAGTATGTTGATTGTATTTATCTATGAAGCACATGAATTGTTGTCGAAAGCCCTTGCACTTAATGAACTAGAGAATATACTAAGTCGCACAAAGGAAGGAGGACGTAATTATCTGAGGAAACTCAAGCCTTCTAATAAGCCAATATTACCACAAAGCTTGATGATGGAGCATTTCCCTAGAGCTCATTTATTTATTTTGGTAAGTCCCTGCAGAACACCTCTCTCTGCTACAGCCAAAACTTCCAAGGCATAATTACTAATTACGCATTCTCATTCTTTTAGCTCTAATATACAGCACAAAATCTAATTAAAGTTTCGAAGCTTGACGATAAAATGAACAGTAAGGACTATTCAGATTACTGATAAACATCAAAACAGATGCAGGAAAATCAAATTATACGTGAGACTAACCAAAACTGATAAGTATTCGTCAAACTACATACTCTATTTCTGTAATAACCATCTTCCCCTACCACACGTCTTCGACCTCAAAGAAACATCACAGAACAAGCTAACAGGATATCATAAAACAGAGACTCACTGTTCAAGCATCCAATAACTTCGCCTCTGAAAGTTCTCGTTGTCCTCCCCATGGGCATAGTAACAGTGAAGAACATCAATGCTGCCTGCCTGCAATCGGAAAAAAAGTTGATGATTTAAATGAAAAGAAATTTACTAGATGCACAATCGGTTGGTCAAGATCTAGTCGACAGCACATACAAAATGTAAAGAAGTTATTGCTCAGTGAATTTGCAGAAAATTGGATCGTCTAGTCTTCATTTAATTCATACAACTTACTAAGTTTCTTCTGGTCATATTAATTGCCTTATTGTTTAGCAAACATTACAGTAACCAGAAGAGCAGCTTGGATAAATATCCATGTTTTTTTCTAAATACAATAAGCTTTTGTATTCTTTGTTCAAACTTACTGTAAAATTAGATCGTCTAGTCTTCATTTAAGTCATACAACTTACTATGTTTCTATTGGTCATAAAGGCTGCCTTATTGTTTAGCAGAAATTACAGTAACTAGAAGAGAAGCTTGCATAAATATCCATGTTTCTTCTAAAAACAATAACCGTTTGTATTCTTTGTTCAAGCTTACTGTTAAGTCTCACATTGATTGAAGAATCAGATCGTGGTCCCCCCTCCCCTTTTGTGGTCTTAGGCAATCCTCCCTTCATGAGCTAGCTTTTGGGATTGAGTTAGGCCCAAGGTCCATTTCTACACATGGTATTAGAGCTAGACCTATCGATCCCGCTTGTTATGTTTCTCAATGTTGAGTCCCGTGTTATGTTATCAATGCTCCAATTGTCTAGTACTGGGTATGCAGGGAGTATTAAGTCCCACATTGATTGAGAGAATGGGTTATGGACTCCTTATATTGTCTTGAGAAATCCTCCCCTGATGAGCTAGCTTTTGAGGTTGAGTTAGGCCCAAGGTCCGTTTCTTTGCACTTACCATGGAGGGTGCTTTCAGGAAAATTCCAGGTCGCATTACTTTATAGAAAATTTATCTGGTCGCAGGGATTTTGAACTTCAATTACATAATCAACTATGTCTTAATCCCAACAAGGTGGGTTGAGTTGACTATACAAATCCTCTATATCTAATCTTTGCTATGTTGATTTGCACCACTAAATATGTTAGAGGCCTAAACATCTGTATCCAATTAAAAATAGTCAATTCAAGCTGAAAATGGTGCTTTTTCAATTGGTTTAAGCTAAAACCAGCGTAAGGTAACCTTGGTATGGAAATATTACCACAAATTGGATCGAACATTTAACATGGTCTCTCATGGATGGTTCTTGACTTCCTTTGAAACTCAACTTGATAAATTTTGTATACCAGAAGTGGAACACAACTTTGCACAGCATAAGGCATGTCTCTTGCTTTTGATTAACTTTTGGTGCACTCACAAGGTTCTGGTTAGCCTACATGTGCGGGTGGGTGTCTTTTGTAGAGAACTGCATTTTGTGTAGGTTCTCTACTTTTTGGTATATTTCTTGTATATGGGGGTTTTCCCCACAAATTTTTTTAATAAGGAGGGCGTTTTCCCCTCAACATCAAGGCTAAACATTGATAACATTGGTCAGTGCTGTTGACCAAGTGAGCTTAAGGACAACAGAATGAACAGCATACCTTCAACTTTTCATGAGCTTCTTTCACAGTTTTACCATCCTTCTTCTTTCTCCAGTTGTGACTATCTTTACGGAAATATCGTACTACTTTCCGATCATATAGAAACACTGAACCGCCTGAAACCCAAAAGCTATATTAGTTTGACTGAATAAAAAAAAGAAAATCCACCATCCATTAGTGAGCATCCTCCAATGCCTAAACCACTACATTCAGTGTAGATTGCAATTTGTTTCTATTAATTTCTCGACATCTATTGCATGGAAATGTTAATGAAAGAATATAGATGAACGGAAATAATCATGAACCTGGAGGTTTGACTGGGGGCTCCTTATTCAAGTAGAGCTTTAGATGATTGCGCAAGATTTCACAAATTTCAGCTGGGCGAAGCCAGCGGTGCTGGGCTTCCTTCAGTATCTGTTCAAGATCTACCAGAAACACATAATAAAACTATGTAACTAAAAAAGAGAATGTGTTGTATGATACAAAGTATCAAATGTAGTATTGTATTATAACAAAGAAATGTCACTTCATCACTTTATGAACTCAAGAAACATGTGCACACGAGTTCATATCTGCAGATATTCATAAATCTCTCACTAATTCAAGACATCAAGTACATTGGCATTAGGAAAGTATTGGTGACAAAGAAATATGTATATTTACTCCTTTTTTTTTTTTTTCATTTTAAAAAAATGAAAAGAGTGAATTGGTGAGGAAGTAAGTAAAAGAAGAGAAAACTTGGAGAAGAAGCAATTGAAGTTGATGACATACATTAAGTACTCCAATTAAGTAACAAGATTTTGCACTTATGAATAAGAAGAGTATGAATCACTTGAACTTGATCAAATGCACATATTAATGGAAAATATATTAATAAGGAAAGAAGAGAGGAAGCAAACCTAAAGGTTGATTGGGAAGGTAACGTTTGGTATCAGCCATGACTAAGCAATGGAGCGAACAACAAAGCTTCAAAGTTCGTCTGATTAAATGAAAGATTTTAAACCCTAAAACTGAAAGGCCAACGCAATAACCGTTTTCAGGTAGCCAGAGATATTAAAGTCAAACTTCTGTTTCAGTTTTCACACTCACCTTTTCTTTGTATTTCAGATGTGGCATTTCGCTTTTGTTATTCACGCTTCAACACATTACTTTCTTTCTTTTTCAATTAATTTTTCAGTTATATGCTTGACTTCGTGGCATTTTGATTTGGATATATACAGTGTATTGTTGTTTCCTATCACAGTCCCTGCTGGAGCGCCCCCATCTGACTAGTTTAATTGACTATTGAATTTTGTTTTCATTTTATTTTTTTCCGAAATGTTTGATAAAGTTGATTCCTTGAATTAGTTTTTAGAAAACATTATATTTGGATTGAAATACTTTTACAAAACTAAAAAAATATCAATGAATTCTACTACTACTAATAAAAATACAATATTAGTGGACATATTTACTCATATGCATATTTCGGTAAGAGGTAGGAGGTACGCTATAGATTAATCGTAATGCATGCTAACTGAGCTAAAAGCTACTATTCAATATTATTACTATATATAAGGGCAAACTTAGGGACTTTTATAGTCCTCACAAGAATTTTCCATTTTTTAAAAAACTTTTTAACTAATTATTTTTAGGTCCTAATCTTATTTATTTAAGTCAATTTTTTTTTTTTTTTTTGTTTTCAAGGTCTACTTTTCAAAAGCTATCGAACCTCCTACCTCATTTTCCATGTTCTTTGATTTTCTGTTTGGTGCTCGATATCCGCATTTGAGCCCAATTAATCCAGATAATTCGCACCGTATCGCGCCCATTCGGGGGGAAGCGCTCCCTCAAAGATTTTTTCCATATCCATGTTCGAACCCTAATCCCTAATTAAGGGAGAGCGGCTCATCCGTGAACAAGTTAAATTATGTATTTGTCTTAAAAGTTCATTAACTATGTATAGATTATTTATTTAGAACTAAATAACTTAAAAATTAGGATACATAACTTATAAATGTCAAATTCGCTCCCGCATTTGATTTGAAGTAAATAATTTCATCAAAATGAAAGTTAAAATATTAAAGAAGTGGAATGAAAGTTTTGCTTTCATATATTGAAAATATACTTATATGAAATTTTATTATTACTAACGTAATTACCCACTTGTGGGGCTATAATGGGTATATGGTTATTGTTGTTGTACACTTGTACTAACACAAATTATATTTCTTTAATTAAAATATCCACTTTTATATCTTGAGTTTGGGCCCGGGCTTAGCACGGGCCTCCCGGGCCTCACATAACTAGTTCATACCATACATAAGTACATCTATCTATCTATAATTTATATCTATAATATATCTATATCGATATCTATATCTCCTATAGTAGGAAGCGCCATAGTTGTAAATTCTATTACAATAATACCCTTCAAATGTTGAGTGACCATTTCGTCCTTGAGTAAAAAATGAAACCTTTGTTATAAATCAACTGAATGTGGATGTGCTTCATGTAACCTTTCTTGGCCATTCATGTATCAATTAAATGTAACCATTAATTGTTGTAGTTTGAAGAACGCTTTTCTACAGTGTAAAAAAGATTGTCATAGTCTGATGAATGACATACTTGAAACACAGAGAAATAAAAGAATGACATACTTGAAACACAGAGAAATAAAAGCTTTCTACTTATCTCTCAGTTCTTGTGTCAAGTTTTGGAGCTTTAGTTTATAATTGGAGCATTTGTTTTACAACACGTTATCAGCACAAAACTCTAATCAACTGAGAAGGTTTCAGTATGATTTTCAATTTTGTGTTAAGAACACCAAGCGAGGTATGTTTTTCAAAAGATTTACTTTAATTTGGTTCTTGGAATACATAATTATCATTCTGATTACATTCAAATGCATGTCAGCCTTGAACTTAATTATAGCTTGAATTCTCAAGACATAAGCATGAAATAATACTAATGACAGTGATTGTTATAGTAGCTTAAATAAATTTGATATAGGTTGATTGTCTTTAGTCTTATTACAATCACATGCCTATCATTAAATAATTTTACCTTGATGACTATTATGTGTTTGAATATATGTGGTACAATATGAGAAAATTACCGCTCATATTTGGTATTATTTTACTATTTATTAAATTCCAAAGTTATATAACACAAGTAAAACAACGACAGTTTACGATATGAGATTGCATATGTATTATTTTATTTGGTAGCTATATAGCTCGTGAATTAGCTGCTCAATTTTTATTTGGTAGCTATATAGCTCGTGAATTAGCTGCTCAATTAACTATCACATGAAAACTTTGTACGAAAAATACTTTTCTCTATGATAAAAGACTCTAAATATGTATGACTAAAATTTTCATTAATTTGTGAATGTCAGCAACTAATTGTATCTTGGTCATTATTCATATTAGGGGAGTGATGATCATATTCATATCTATGTGGTTATCAACATTAGATGCATCTTCAGTAAAATTTTAAAGGTTATAATATATGATACATATCTATTTCATTACTAAATGTTACTTACGAAATTGTAAAAAATATATAACCATTAGAGTGATAATAAATATTTTCATAAAGGCATATTATGACTAACCATTTAACTTTATAACTGTTAAATTAAGTGATAATACGTTCAAGCTATTATTAATTGTGGTTGGTTATGATGATCAGTAAAAGTGAAAATATTTTCAAATGCTCACTATGTTTATTACTGATGAACTATTCTATTGCTTGTAAAATATTATTCTTTGTAAGTTTTCTAATAATGTGAAAAAGTTGTAGCTCACAACTGTACAATGGAAAAAAATAAGCTTTAATTTGAAAGCCCTCATCAGGTAAGCAGCATGTTGTGTTTTCAATATTTTATGACTTTCAATTATTCCACAAGATTGAAACTACATGAATATTGATCTAACATATTTGAGATCAATTACAAAAGTGTAAAAAAAAATTCTCTATTTTTATGATTTTAAATGTGCTCCTGAAGTAGTATTAACGAAAAAAAAAAGGTTATGAAATATTTATTTTATGCCTACTTGTGACTAAATAAAATTATGTTACATTCCTTGGAGTGAATGAGACAAATTGTGATAAACATTATATAAGGGTAAGATGGTGGGTTCAAGTCCCAATGCACCATGAGGGTAAGACATCAGGTTCGAGTCCTGATGCACCGTAATGATAAGATGTTGGGTTAGGTCCCAACATATTACTGCCTAACACGACTTTATAAGGGTAAGACATTGAGTTCAAGTCCTGGTGCACAATGATGATAAGACATTGGGTTCCACTCCTAGCACATTATGGCCTAACACGCCTTTATATGACTAAGGCATCGGGTTTAAGCCCCAATGCACCATGGTGATGATAGAATGATGACTAAGGCAAAATAATGTGCTTTTGATGAAAAATCTTGAATTCCATCCCGCTGTATATGCTTCATTCCTTGACTGTGGGAGCAGCAGATCAAAAGTTTGAAAGATGACAAAATAATTATTGTGATCGTATGAATATTCGTGGGCGTGGCAAGGTACAAAATAATAATAATCATCATTGTGGTAATATAAAAGGAAGAACATTATGGGTTCTTAAAATGGTCCTTCAAAAGGCGAAGGTACTTTTTGCCATCAATGTGGTATGAAGGTCATTGGGCATGTGGTTGTCGTGCGATCTAATTTGATAAATTTTATAAATACTCTGTCAAAATTAAGGAATATAAAGCACTTGGACTTTCAAAAAGATGTTGAGGTGGGTCATATTTATATGATAAATGCCAAGGCATGAGAATAGTTTACAAGAAAAATTTATGAAGCACGTATAATTTTTTTAGTCAATTCCTTGAAGAGAATGTGACTTGTGGTAAGCATCGTGAATGCTCGACCATTCTTGAAGGTGAACGTGTCAAGAGGTAATAAAAAATATGGATAACAATGTGTCCATGTATGGTTGAATATATATTACAACTCAGCTCTACGGGAGGTTTGAGAGAAATAAGAAAATATTTTGGCATAAACTATCATTGGTCACGTACTTTTAGTACAACAAAAATATTGTGGTATGTCTTATGATGAATCACAGAAGGGTAAAAGTGAGAAATGAGTCTTTCCTATAAAGGAGATGTTCACCATACGGATTGCATTTTGAAATATGTGGTAGTACATAATTAACTGGGAGTTTCGAAAGAGCTAATGTGTTACTACCCGGAGGAATGAAATTGTTCAGAATATTGGGGTTGTAGTAAGTCTCAAAAGAAACTTATTATGCTTTAAAGGCAATTAATTATATTGAGACTATAAATTATGGGAAGATTTAATCTTCATTTACTACAAGCAAAGCGGGTTATAAATAATTATGTGAAGGTTTACCCAGCTTTTCCTCCTGTTTGAACTACACAAATATGGGCATGATGGTGGAATCGCATGCTATAGTAAACTAGAAGTTTACTGAAACAAATATAAGTTGGCATGACCTGTTGGCCACCCCGGTTCAAATATGATGCGAAAATAATTGAGAATTCACGTGGTTA
This sequence comes from Lycium ferocissimum, assembly GCF_029784015.1. Taxonomy (NCBI): domain Eukaryota; kingdom Viridiplantae; phylum Streptophyta; class Magnoliopsida; order Solanales; family Solanaceae; genus Lycium; species Lycium ferocissimum. Next base: position 64,864,720 of record NC_081351.1, read on the forward strand.
TATATTGAAGAAATATGATATTCTTCACGAATTCTCTTGTCTTTGCTTGTTCTCATGACAAATTAATTTTGTACCAGCTAAGGTTGTGGTCGTATCCCCTGATTTTTGGAACATATAAAATGTGAATATGGGCCCATTCACCTGCCATGTGGACCGCTTATTATTATATGATTTTAATAGATGCATCTATGGTATGGTCACATGTGCTTTGATATCAACTTGCAATTTGATTTTTGCAAGGTTGTTTGCTCAAATTGTTAAATTAAGAGCACGTGTTCCAAACTATGAAATTATGTGGATAATGCTGGTTTATATGCAAATTGGTTTAGTAGAAATTGTATGATAGCTAAACCATTGGTTATGAGAACAAAACTCCCGAATGAAAATTTGGTATGAGATGTGTTATTTAATATGTAGCAGCTCTTGTATACCTCAAGCCAACATGGTTCCCCCCATATTGTGGATTCAAGGTTAGGAACCAAATAGTTCCCATCTAGATATTTGAATGTGCGGTATATGATTCCATTGCTCTACCACAACGCTCAAAGATGGGTCCCCAAAGAAGATTGGGGATAAATAATAGATTTTCTAACATTAGGGGAAGAGATGATAAGCGGTTGGAAGATGTCATGATCCAAAACGCCGGTCGTGGTGGCACCTACACTATTCCCAATAGTAGGCGTACAATTCCTAAATCATTTACCTCTTTATAGAAAACAAGTGCAAAATTAAAATAATTAGAAACATAATCCCAATCATAACTACAATACAAGTGACGAAACAAGACTTTTATCAATAAATTTCCCAAAATCTGATTTTACACGGTACAAGAGCTTCCACATCGAATTACAAGAATTGAAAAGACATACAGACTCCAAAATAGTAAACATTGTCCGTAAGAGTAGAATAGACAGAGTACATGAGAAGAGATTCGGAATGTAGGGCCGGCTAGTGGCTCATCTATAACAGCTCTGTGAAAATCCTCGGAATCTACCCGATAGCTCGAACATTAACCTTGATCAACTCTATACCCTGGAAAAGAGTGTAGCAAGAGTAGGAAGAGTAAAAACACACGTACTCGTAGATATCATAGGCCGACTAAGATTTAACATATATGAAATACAAGAATCAACAAGTAGGACATATAAGATAGTCAGCAACAACAATAAGCACAATAAGTCTTAATATCTTCCGGTCATAGCCTAGGTTAAAGATTCTAAACCACAAGTCTTCCAAGTTTCTAAGAAATCACTCAACAACAGGCACAACAACACAAGGGAATCACTAATGAGAATCCGATGGGGGAAAAGGGCCATACAATGGTAAGAAGAACAATAACGATGGGATGCAATGTCATGCAATGAAATGCGATGCCATGATCAATATCTCGAACTTGTACACACATGCTATAAGCATTTTTTGCTTCAATAGTCATGACCCATGGGGCACCCACGATTTCCATATACTAGCCACTCCGGAATAGACCTCGGATCGTGGCTCTTCCACTATACATCCCGTACAGACCTCAGACTATAGCAATAACAGTGTTACTTTTCCTCTTTCTCTTTCTTTCCATTTTGAATCCATTTTCATAACACTCTCATCATGTATGAATATATGAATGCAATAAATGAAGGATCACATGTAATCAATGCCGGTTAATATGCTATGGAATTCATAAACACCACAATAAAAATTCAATCCTTGCACGGATTATCAAGACTATCATGGGAACAAATCAGATATTCCATCCCAATCACAACAAAAAGAACTAGCACATCCCACATGACCACAACCATGTAATCAAGAACCACACATGTCAATAATTGCATAAAGTATGGCGACAAGCCCAAGTAATAAGAAATCATACCAAGCTAGTGGATTTAACACCACAACCATGCCCGAAGGCCTATCATGCTTTCCCCGTTAGTAACTGCATAACACATGCGATTCTTTAATCAAAGTCTAAGAAAGGTAAGACGTAACCTACCTCGATTGCCGAACACGAACCATGAACCTTCATGTCAGATTCTTCCCATTCGTAATGTCTCCGAACTGTTTCGAGTCTAACCAATAAGTCATCTGTGTTACAAAAAGAGTTCAACGATACCCATGCCCCTATTCTTGAAATAACCCCAAAGTGACTCTAATAGTGACCCCGGGCTTGCAAGGGAAAAATTGAAAATGTATGGAAAGTAAGTCTACTAGAAGCCTCAACGATCAACAACCTAAGTTTCATACTTTTCTAGCCCCACATGAGCCTTCAAACCTTATAATTTCCTTAAATTCCCAAAGTTCAAGAACCCTAGATTTACTCATTTGAAAAATCCAATTAAGTGTTGAGATTGGAGTTGGAAGACACTTACCCAAGCTAAACACTATGCTATCATCCAAAATTAAACCATGATTCTAATTTAAGGAAACCATTTACCCACCTGGCATTTTACGGGTCAAGAACTCCCCCAATTTATAAAACCTAAGCATTAATTTCCTATTTAAACAAATGAGAAGATTAAAGAAAGATAAAGAAACGAGGTTTATGAATCACCCTCCCAAGGCCACAACTGAAATCCTCTGAAATTTCTCCCAAACCAGCTCTAGAAATGTAATTGGGTGAAAATGAGGTCCAATCCCGATTTGAGGGAATAAAAGCTAGGTCTGTTCAGCGATATTTGCTGGCGCGAAACTTTCCTCACAGAGGCGAGGCTGCATCTGCGGATAACATTCCATAGATGCGAGTCTACTAATCCAGTCAGATTCCCGCAGAAGCGAAAGAATAGCCATAGAAGAGGGCTCGCGGATGCGGCCCAAACATGCGCAGAGGCGAACCGCCTGAAACAAAATATGGAATTTCCCACCAATTCCATAGTTGCCTAGAGATCAAACCTTACCCGCATAATTAACTTACGGGACTCAAAATTTCTCAGGACCATGCCACCTATTCTTGCCAATCGAAATACATGTAAATAAAAATAAATCTCGAGAAGGTGTTTCTCCGAAGTAAAAAGGGGAAAATTCCATAACAATCAGATACCAATTAAAAAATCATTCGTCCTCGAACCGAGGGTAGCGAGAAGATAGTACGCAAAATAATAAAAGTTGGAGTATCTCGACTCAAAAGATAGGAGCGATCACATCATCTTTGAATTGTAACCTTTCAGAATGAAAAAGATCTGGGAACCTCGGCTCAAATGTTAGAAATGAGTACAACATGCTATCGGTCACCCCTTCAATGAAAGTCCTTACCTTTTGCTTGAACTATAGAAGATTTGATCCGCAAATCCGTTACGTCATTGGTTTTCCATGCCTGTCCCAGTGGCCTTGAATTGTGCCATATCCTTGGTGACTTCCTCAAACTATCCACGGCTGTCTTCTCCCTATTGATAACATCATTGCAAATCACGATGCATCTCTCAGTGCTGGAAAAGTGGAATGTGTAGGTGGTGAATTTTCGTGGTAGTTTTGTCGCATATCCTTGTCTGTCAAACTTCTGTCATCTGAAAGTCGATTGTCTTGATGGTCAATAAGGTTGGTGCTCTTGAATATGCAGCTCCATCCTTATAGCCTTGAAAACTATGACTAAGTTGGTCGAACACACTATAAGGATCTCGATGACCTGATATGCTCTACAAGAGGAACACACGAGTCTGGGATGTGGGCTTTAGTCAAATAGTGGCAGATCAGTGCTCCTCGGAGAAATAATTCTATGCAGTGTGCGCATCTACGGAAAGACCTGCGCAGGTGTGCACTCGCCGATGCGAGTGACAATCCGCACAAGCGATAGTCGCTAAGAAGGGAAGTATTTGTAGAGGCGGATGTAATTCGCAGAGGCGCATTCGCAAAGGAGATCAAATTTGCCACACAAACAGCTTGGCTAGGGATGGAAAATCTCGTGAAGGCAGTACAGTTATCCGCGCTTGCGGATGCGGACCTCGGCCCGCTTAGGCTATAGTCAGCAGTTTAAAATTTGGGTAAAAGGGGAGTCTCTTCCACTCTCCACACCCCCACAAACTCTCCACCACCTGAATCCCACTCCCTAAATGTTACACCCCTTTCCCTTTCCCACTTTCCATAAAACTCTTCCCCACACCCATCTCTCTCTCATTCTTAAAACATACACACAAAAACATAAAGAAAATCCAGAAAAAACTCACAACAAAAAGGGATTTTTCAACAACACTCACTCCTTCCCAATCTCTACACACGGTAAGTCTATCGCTCCCCTTATACTATAGGACGAATTCTAAGTTGCAAAACTGAGTTTATTTATGCCTATACGTTAAGAATTTTGGGTAGGAAATTGAAATTTGTGATGTGGGTTTGTATGTGGGTGGTCGTAAAATCCTTAGACTTGGTTGTTGTTTATCGTAAGATCATGTTTATCACTGCGTAAAGTACTAGAATTGCTCGAAATTGGGGTGAAAACTGGAGAACAATCGGGTGGGGTGTTCAAAGTAGTTGTTTGTAGGATTTATTAGAATTTTGGGGTGTTTGTTGCTTGAAATCGTAGTCCATCATGTTTAATCACCATGCAAGCTTGATTGATTAAGAAGTTGGGAGTAAAAATTGAAATTTTGGGTCCAAAATCAGTGGGAAAAATTGAAATTTTTCTGGGTTTCGGAGGTTGATGACGATCTCGCCTCTGTGGAACGTGGAACCGCCTCGGCGCATCATATTGCGCAGGTGCGGTACCCAACTGAAAATGCGTTATCCGCAAATGTGGACAAGTTTTCACAGGGGCGACCTTGCTTTTGCAAGTCTTTTCTCGCAGAGGCAGCTTCGCCTATATGATACTTTTATTACAGGTGCAAGACCTGTACAAAAAAACTAAAAATAGTAGCTTCGCAATAGTACCTTCGGTGGTCTGTTTCTTGGTTTCTTTGGCTCGATATTGTTGAACATGAATCAAATGCCCGACTAACTTGATTTTGATCAATGCAGGTACTATTTGGTTAAAAATTGGATCTAAATGAGAATGAAAACATCGCCCCGGTCCAAGATGATGTCGAAGGGGATGATGAGGATCAATATGACAGCGTCTGGCTCATGTCTCTTATAGCTAGTGCCGTTACTATGAGAATATGTTAGACAAGAAACCCCTACCCGAAAGGGGAATCAACGAGTGCAAAGTGCCCGAACGCCTACCTAAATTCTATGAGCGCCTCGTTAATATTGGCTGGATTTGTTTTGCTCCCGCCCCTTGCAAGGCTAACGAGGAATGGGTGAGGGAGTTTTATGCGAACCTAAAACGTGTGAGATTGACTGAGCCTAATCTAGAGATTATTAGTCGGGGTACTGTGGTGAAGTTCGGTGTTACGGTGATCAATGCTCATTACGGCTTTCCCGACCATCTGGTGGAAGCTATGGAGGCGAAAGATGTTTATGGGAACAGGCCTTGGTTGGTTTCAAAGCTTATTTCAGAAAGACAGAGGAACAAGATTACTTGGGTCCACAAGAAGATGGGTATCAAAAAAACATACTTTACCGCGGAGGCGAAGATGTGGCAGTACATTATCACCTCTAGGCTACGCCCTTCAGGTAATACTACCGACTGCAGTTATGTTCATGCCCTGATGATTGCCTGTATTTTGGAAGGCGTTCTGGTGAACGTTTGTTATCCCTTGATTTAGGAGTTGAGGGAGTACCTGTACCAAGGTGGGCCGAGTCTGATGTTCCCTTCTTGATTACTGATTTGTGCGAGAAGGCAGGGGTTCTGAGCATCCCACAGATCATTGGATTTACCTAGATAGGGCGTTCCACCCATTGAAAATCACTGGAGAGGGTAGCGCGGTGCAGAGTAAGAAAAGGAAAATTGATGTGACCACTGAGGATACTGATGCTGATGATGATGAGCCCCCCTCACATCCGAAGGGAACCTTTGGTTCGATTGACTCCCAGTTGAAGGCCATTTGGGATTTGGTGACTGAGCTTCCCAAGCCTCCCATAGAGGCCAATCCCTCAGAGGCTACTTCTTGCCAGTTCACCTGGAGGAGATGAAGCAATACTTAGAGGTGCAGAAAGGGCCTAAGAAGTCTGTTAGTTTCCTCGAGATAGCTTATGGTGACATGGCTAAGGCCCACGATGAGCTTCACCGACATTCGACTCCCAGAAGAGGAAGAACAAGTCAAAGGGCAAGTTCTTTGGTGAAGATGTAGAGGGGCATCAAAGGAATCTTCATGTGGGTGATGGGAATGTTCCAGGTCGAGGACCAGGATGATGATGAAAACTACTCCTTTACCCAGTGCTCGAGGGTGGTTCCGATGGTTCAAATAGAGAGGACGAGGCCAAGAGTATAGCTCCTCAGGATTGAGCTTTTCAGAATCTTTGGTTTAGCTTGTTGTGGTTGGTTTTTATTTATGGACAATTTCCTTGTTTTGCTTTTGGGTTGTTGGATAATTTGGATATCATTTTCTTTTTATTTGTTGTTTTCTTTGGTTTTGGGATGATGGATTTGTGACCTTGTCGGGCTTGGATATTATGCTAGACTTGCGCCCTTGTCGGGCTTGTTTTATATGCATGAATTGTTGGTTGAATGAATTTTGGTAAAGAGAATGATGTTGAACAGGTTTTGAAATTAGGACAAAACTTTACTGGTTTCTGCCCAGTGGTTTCGCAGATGCGGACCCATCGTCGCAGATGCGGTCCCGCTTCCACGCGAGCAGTTCGCACATGCGAACTAGGACTTATCGGTTAGGATCCGATTCTGCGGACCAAAACTCCATAGATACGGTCTCACACCTGCGAATAATGTCTCACAGATGCAGGCCCTGGCATGCAACTTTACTTCGTATGTCTACATACCATTCCACGAGACCCTACTAGACACTGCTCTTATACTCATGAGACTGATAATCTAGGGCTCTGATACCAACTTATCACGGCCCAAAACGCAGGTCGTGGTGGCACCTATATTATTCCCTATAGTAGGCGCACCATTCCCAAATCATTTACCTCTTTCTAGAAAACAAGTGCAAAATTAAAATAATTAGAAGCATAATCCGAATCACAATGATAATAAAAGTGACGAAATAAGAATTTTATCAATAAATTTCCCAAAATCTGATCTTTCACGGTACAAGAGCTTCTACATCGAATTACAAGAATTGAAAAGACATACAGACTCCAAAATAGTAAACACTGTTCGTAAGAGTAGAATAGACAGAGTACATGAGAAGAGATTCGGAATGCAGGGCCGACTAATTGCTCATCCATAACATCTCGGTGAAAATCCTCGGAATCTACCCGATTTCTCGAACATTAACCTGGATCAATTCTACGTCCCGGTAAAGGGTGTAGCAAGAGTAGCATGAGTACAAACACACGTACTCATAGATATCATAGGCCGACTAAGATTAGTTAGCACATATGAAATATAGGAATCAACAAGTAGGATAGATAAGATAGTCAACAACAACAATAGGCACAATAAGTCTCAATATCTGTCGGTAATATTCAACAACAACAATAGGCATAATAAGTCTCAATTAGAATTTTTTGCTTCAATAGTCATGACCCCCAGGGACCCACGGTGTCCATGTACTAGCCGCTCCGGAATAGACCTAGGATCGTGACTTCGCCACTATATGTTCGGTACAGACCTCGGACTATCGCAATAACAATGTTACTTTCCTCTTTCTCTTTCTTTCCATTTTGAATCCATTTTCATAACTCTCTCATCATGTATGAATGTATGAATGCAAGAAATGAAGAATCACATGTAATCTATGTCAGTTAATATGCTATGCAATTTATAAACACCATAATGACAATTCAATCCTTGCACGGATTATCAAGACTATCACTGGAACATATCAGATACTCAATCCCAATCATAACAAATAGAACTAGCATATCCCACATGACCACAACCACGTAATCAAGAACCACACATTTCAATAATTGCATAAAGTACGATAACAAGCCCAAATAATTAGAAATCATACGAAGCTAGTGGATTTAACACCACAGCCATACCTGTTACACCTCGGACATTTCATATCATTGTGCTGTGAATAGACTACCGCAAGATTAAGGTGAACATGAAGTCCTTATGACAACAGGGAGAGTATTTAGTAACTTTAAAGTGCATACGACAAGATTTTAAAGCTAGATGAATTGGTGAGATTAAGTTCGTGAAGGATGTGAAGCGTAAGGTGTGTTTGTGAAGGTTTAGCAATTATCGAGGTAACGATTGTTCAGTAATGTCTTGAGAGGAGAATCTATAGGGCTCCCTAGATGGTTAATAAAGTATTATACAAGTGGCAAGAAGGCTCTACAAGGATTGGAAGTCAAACGAAGCGACGGGAACAATTTCAAAAAATGTGAGTTATACGACCACTTATACGGTCTGTATAACTTATACGGTCCATATAAGGGTCCGTATAACCTGTCCAGAGAAGGGTCACTCCCTGATGGTATTATACAGTCACTTATACGGACCGTATAATTTATACGAACCGTATAGGTGTCCGTATAACCATGTCGGGCAGCTTTATTATTTTTTTTTTTTTATAAAAGAGGACCCAGTCCTTATTTTCATTTTCCCCGTTCTCACTTTCAAGAGGCTCTAGAACATTCTCCGCACCATATCAACATGAATTCAAGAGAAATCAAGGATTAATTAGCAAGAATCAAGTGAAGGGAAGCTCACTAGGGTTTGTAGAAGTCAAGATTTTCTTTGGTATTGATGTTGGGTTTTTTTCTCAAGTGAAGCATCTTGTAACGACCCGTTTGGTCGATATGGTTCTTTTGGCACTTTCGCCCACTCCCAAGCATTGATTAACTCCCTTTTGATCCGAGGGGACCGTTGACACTCTTCCCGAGGTGTCTAGACTATTCGGATAACTTTGGTGAAAATATAGGCTTAAAAGTTAAAGTGGTTGACCCAAAGTTGACTTTTGCGCAAACGAACCTTTTTCAAAATTCTGTCAATTCCGAGAGGTCCGAATAGTCGTTTAGAACTTGTGTGTGCATTGATTCGGTTCCCAATGCATTTGAATGCATTTCGGGATATTGGACGGGAAATGGAAAATAAGGCATCAGTGGTTGACTCGATCAACGAGGCCTTCATTGGGAATTCCGAGGCCACAGACGCGTTCTTAGCACGTTTTTATATGGGGCTAGGTATCTGGTATGTGAGCAGATAGCCTCGGGAGTTCGTTGAAGAATCGAATCGAAAGAAAATATTGGGCCAAGGTTCTGGTGTCTGATGCCCACTTTGGCGGCACCAGATTCACGCGCGCTTTTCCCAAAAGCAATTGATATCATAGCAATATAGGGGCAGGTGAGCCCTACGGCATTTGGAAGTGGTCGCGGCCATTTAGCCGGACATTGAAAGCGGTCGTAGTCGCCGGGGCGGTCCGGAATTGCCGATTGACATTACCTGACGGATGTGTATTGGGAAGGATGTTTGTGCATTTAATGAGTCTTAAACCCTCATTATTTCATATCTCGATATTAGGGCTTGGAAAGGCTGTTCTTAGAGACAAATTGAAGGAAATCTTGATTTGTTTGATCAATTGCAGGGTGCTAAGTGGTTTTCAAAGATAGATCTAAGATCAGGGTATCACCAAGTGAGAGTCAAAGAAGAAGATATTTCGAAAACAGCTTTCAGAACTAGATATGGTCATTATGAATTTCGGGTAATGTCATTTGGGTTGACTAACACTCCAGCAGTGTTTATGAATTTGATGAATAATGTGTTCAGGCCTTTCCTACATCTATTTATAATTGTGTTCAACAATGACATCTTGGTGTACTCTCGATCAGACGCAGAACATGCAGACCATTTACGTATTGTCCTTGGGATTCTTCGGACCCAAGAATTATATGCAAAATGTTCAAAATGCGAGTTCTGGTTGAATTCTGTGACTTTTCTGGGCCATATTATCTCAGCTGACGGAAAATTGAGGTCGTGAAGACTTAGCCAAGACCTACAATGCTACAAAAGTCCATAGCTTTCTGGGATTAGTAGGCTATTATAGAAGATTTGTGGAAGGATTTTCCTCTATTTCGGCACCATTAACGAAGCTAACACAGAAATCAACAAATTTTCAATGGACCAATGCTTGTAAGCGCAGTTTCCAGGAATTAAAATATAGATTAACTTCAGACCCAGTCCTGACATTTCCAGAAGGATCGGAAGGCTATGTTGTTTATTGTGATGCCTCCGGTGTCGGGTTGGGCTGTGTGTTGATGCAGCACGGTAGGGTTATTGCCTATGCTTCCAGGCAGTTGCGGAAACATAAGAAAAATTATCCGATCCATGATCTTGAATTAGCATGCACTAAAGATATGGAGACATTATTTGTATGGAGTAAATATTGATATTTATACCGATCACAAGAGGCTTCAATACATTTTCAAGCAAAAGGAGTTGAATCTACGGCAGAGGCGATGGTTAGAAGTATTAAAAGACTATGATATGAGTATCTTATACCATCCCGAAAAAGCGAATGTGGTGGCCGACGCTCTTAGCCGTAAATCTATGGGCAGTATATGTGATGTTCAGTCAAAAAAAAAAGAATTAGTCCATGAGCTCCACCAGTTAGCTAGCCTAGGAATCCGCTTAAGGGAGTCGGGCAATGCAAGGGTTACTGTTCATAACCCAACTGTTTCATCCTTAGACATGGAAGTGAAAAAGCGTCAATATGAAGATCCCAAATTAAGTCACTATAGAGATACACTTCCCCAGAAGGAGAAGTCACCATTTGAGATTTTTACAGATGGGGTTCTTAGGTATCGAAGCAGGCTATGTGTTCCAGATGTTGCAGGATTACACCGCTAGATTCTGGAAGAAGCCCATTACTCCCGCTATTCCGTTCATCCAGGAGCAACAAAGATGTACCATTATCTCAAGTCAATGTATTGATGGGACGGCATGAAGAAAGATATAGCGGAGTCTGTAGCTCAGTGCCCAAATTGTCAATAAGTGAAAATTGAGCATCAAAAGCCAGAAGGATTGCTGCAAGCTATGGAAATTCCAACTTGGAAATGGAAAGTGATCAACATGGATTTTATTGTAGGTTTTCCTCGTTCTCGGCGTAAGTATGACTCCATATGGGTAATCGTGGACAAACTTACAAAATCAGCTCATTTTCTTCCAGTTAGAACCACATACTCAGCGGAAGACTATGCAAAGCTGTACCTTAAAGAGATAGTGCCACTTCATGGTGTCCCAGTGTCCATTATCACAGATAGAGGGGCACAATTTATAGCTAATTTTTGGAAGTCCTTTCAAGAAGTTTTAGAAAGTTAAGTGAGACTTAGCACCGCATTTCACCCACAGACTGATGGACAAGCGGAATATACTATTCAGACCTTGGAAGATATGTTGCGGGCATGTGTATTAGACTTCAGAGGTAATTGGGATGATAATTTGCCACTTATTGAATTTGCAGATAACAACAACTATCATTCCAGCATTCAGATGGCCCCGTACGAAGCTCTATATGAAAGGAAGTGTAGATCGCCAATTGGATGGTTTGAAGCAGGAGAGGCATAACTAAAAGGTCCCGAATTGAAGCAGGAGAGGCATAACTAATAGGTTCAGAATTGAATCAGCAAGCAGTGGAGAAGATCAAGCTTATTCGAGATCGGTTATTGACAGCCTAGAGTTGCCAAAAATCTTATGCAGACAACTATCGACGAGACTTGGAATTCCAAGTTAATGATTGGGTATTCCTGAAAGTGTCGCCAATGAAAGGTGTAATGAGATTCGGCAAGAAGGGTAAACTTATCCCTCGGTATATTAGACCTTACAAGATTATACGCAAAGTAGGCCAAGTGGCTTATAAACTAGATTTACCTCCAGTGCTTAAATCAGTCCATTCAGTTTTTCATGTGTCGATGCTCTGTAAGTGTGTTGGAGATCCTTCCAGAATCGTGCCTATAGATGATGTTCAAATTACTAAGAAATTAGCTTTTGAAGAAGTACCCATTGCCATATTAGAAAGGCAAGTGCGGAAACTCAGAACTAAAGACGTAGCCTCAGTTAAGGTCCTGTGGAAGAACAATAATAGAGAGGAGATAACTTGGGAAGCAGAAGAAGATATGAAGTCCAGATATCCGTATTTGTTTCCACCCCCAGAAGAGGCTTAGGACGAAACGCCATTGTCCTCAGGTATGTAATGTTTCTTTTGATGCTTTCTTGGTCGTGTGTGGCCATGCTTTCTGTTGTTGTTGTTTTTGTAGCCCTATGAAGCAATATATTTTGGGTTGCTATGATAAGATGGTAGTGCCATATTATAGGGTAAACTCTGGCGAAATTTTTGTAGAATCCCCGAGAACGTAACATTCGAGGATGAATGTTCTTAAGGGGGGGGAGAATGTTACACCTCGGACATTTCATATCTGTTACACCCCTCGTTTTCGTAGTGGTAGAACTTATGATTTTCTAGTTGGGTAGGCCTTGGGAATTGAGACCCGAGCCCTAGTTTTGGAGATAGAAAGTGTCCTACCCCGTTTTCAATGGTACCAGCAGGTATTACTGGTGATTTACAGGATTAGAAGTTGAACGAATCGAATCGACGCGATCTGAACTGAATTGGAAAAGTCTACAGACACCAGTCATGATCGACGGGTAATCGAACCTGTCGACGGGCCATCGTTGTGTGGCATCGACAGGGTTACGCGCCCCGCACTCGTAGGCGCGAGGTCGACTCAGCACGTCGACGGACCGTCGACATGTCGACGGGTCGTCGACCCGCTCGTCGAACCGGACCACTGAAGCAGTTAATTGTCCAAGTATAAATATGTGGATCACGACTTTATTTCATATTTTTCTCCTTCCAAAAATCAGAAAACCCTAATACATTCTGTCCCAATATTTTCCATCACATTAGTGAAGATTTGACAAGACCCGAACCCGGTAAACCCGAGATGGTGAAGAAGAAAGGTTGCTTCTCGGGTTTCTTCAAGTTGTGGAGCTTAGGGATTTAAAGTGAAGTGATTCTTGGGATTCTTGACCCTCAAGGTATGTAAATGATTTCTACCTTTGTATTTAAGTTGAGTATCAAGAGTTTTAGTGATTCTAAGTCAAGAGGGGTAGTTGTGAAAGTGGTAAGTGACGAAAGACAAAATAGTAACTTAGGGTTATTTTAAGAGATGATTGGGAATGGATTGGAATATATATTTTGATATATAAGTGTTGTTATGGTTGATATTAAATTGAATGAGAAGTTGAAGAGTTGTTAAGCTTATGAGAGAAATGTTGTTCATGATTCGTTAAGCTCTCTATCCATCTAAAGGAGGTTAATAAGTGAAGTACCTAGTCTAATGAAGTCTATGTTATCTTGATTGTAGATTTACAAGTCGAGAAGAAGGAGTCGATTGATTTGATATACGTCGAGGTATGTTAAGGCCATCCTTTCCTTCTTTTGGCATGATCCTATGATGTGATCCAACAAGTGAGTAAGCGAGGTTTCATATTACTCTACTCTTAGAAGTATTAGGAGTATTCTAGTCTTTGATGTTCATGTACCCCCTTTATGATTATTCCTTCTGTTCATGGGTCCAGTTTTATGTATACAGTTATTCATGCATTACATTCATTATATATATATATATATATATATATATATATATATATATATATGTTAACCCATGACCAGAAGGCATTATATACGCAAGTGTTATATGTATATGGGGTGTGGAAAGGAGCAGGCGTTATATACGCATTACCACCTGATCAGCTGGTGCACTATTATGATGATATGAGAATCAGGCTGCAAGTATCGCATCAATGTACATGATGATGGCCGCAGAGAGGCCGATATGATATGAGAAAAGAGACAGGCATTATATACGCGCATATATCAGGCGTTATATACGTACCTATATACAAATGTATGACCTTCATTGATAGGCACGAGCATGCATATTATGCGCCCACAGAGGCATTGTTAGATATACAGATTTATGCAGATACTAGTTCATATAAGTACATGCAGATACTAGTTCGTACAAGTACATGCAGATACTAGTTCGTATACAAATTCATGCAGATACTAGTTCATACAAGTACATGCAAATACTAGTTCATACAAGTACATGCAGATTCTAGTTCATACAAGTACATGCAGTCAGTCAATTCAACTTATGAGTTCAGATCTTATCTATGATTCCCATGTGTATATATATGATGTTGCTCTTATGCTTTATATGCTCAGTACATTATCCGTACTGACTCCCCGTTGCTCGGGAGGCTGCATTCATGCCCGCAGGTACAGGGAGACAGACGGGCGGCCCGGCTCGATGGGACCTCAGATTTAGCGGTGGTCGATATGCTCCATTCGATCCGGAGCTACGGTCGTTTTGGTATGCCCCTTTTGAGATGTGTATACATATGGGTATGACGGGGCCCGCCCCGTCCTTTCTACGGCCTTTTATTCGTAGAGGTACGAGACGGTTGTATGTATTAGTCAGATGATATAGCCTTGTCGGCCTCTGTTCTTTTATGTACAGTAAATGTAGCAGCCTAGCTGGCTTGCATTGTTCTTCCGCATGATTGTGTATATATGTATACAGATTTCACAGAGTTCTGATGTTTCCTTTTTATGAGATTAGTTGTTCCATTCATGGGCCTTTGATGTTCAGTATATTTCAGATACGAGTATAGGGTGTTTGGTTGCTAGAGGTCAGACTCCCGTCACGGCTCATCGGTTGGGTCGTGACAATATCGTTGTCTTTGTGAATAGACTACCGCAAACTAATGGTGAACATGAAGTCCTTATGACAATAGGGAGAGTATTTAGTAACTTTAAAGTGCATATGATAAGATTTTAAAGCTAGATGAATTGGTGAGATTAGGTTCGTGAAGGAAGTGAAGCATAAGGTGTGTTTGTGAAGGTTTAGCGATTATCGAGGTAACGATTGTTTAGTAATGTATTGAGAAGAAGCTATAGCTCTCCCTAGATGGTTAATGAAGTATTATACAAGTGCCAAGAAGGCTCTACAAGGATTGGAAGTCAAACGAAGCAACGGGAACAATTTCGAATTCTCTTAAATGTAGAGTCGTGAGCTTGGAAGGAGAACGATTAGTCATTAAGAAGACATAAAGGTATGTTAAGGCTAGTCCCCTTTCTTTCAAAGGCATGACTCCTATATTACGATTTCCTCTCTATGTTTCCATGACCTTCTTACATCCCAAAAGTTAAAAGTTAAAGATTCTTAAGAGTTTCTTATGAGAAAGAGATAAGATGTGTTCTATGATAATGATGATGATTTTATTTCTAGAGATTCCAAAACTTATGAATTTGATAATTATTACGAGCTTGATGATCTTATGTCATAATTTCCTTGATATTATTCATTATTGGCCATCTCACCTCATGATACTAGTTCCTTCAAGGTGAGACCTAGCGATGATGTTGATCCATAATACAATCGGAGGTTACCGACCTTATGTCACTTTGATAGAGTTATAGCTTTACTTGAGCTATCATGCATGCTTTATGTTATGTATATGATGATGATTACACCGTGCCTAGTTGGCCCGCAGACACCACTACGATGGGCGTAGTGGGCGGCTATAATGATGATTACATCGCGCCAAGTTGGCCGAGCAGTCACCACTAGTGGGCGACGCGAGATGATTGTCCCGCACGCGGGCTGATTATGATAAGCAGTTTATGTACATGCATATGTTTATGATGTTGTTTTAAAGTAAAAGTTTGCATGCATGACTCCGCCTTAAAGGGCAATCAGTCCTCCATTTTATGTTGTCTTACTTCTTGCTTATGCTATTATACATGCCTTACATACTCAGTACATTGTTCGTACTGACGTCCTTCTTTTTTGGACGCTGCGTTCAAGCCCGCAGGTAGACAAGGAGACGGCACAGACACTTAGGAGCTTTATCAGTAGATTTACAGGAGCACTCCACTACTTCGAAGTTACCGCTTATTGGTACATTCTTTTGTTTATATATTTGGGGCAGGGTGGGGTCCTGTCCCGTCCTTATGATTTCAGTACTCTAGTTAGAGGCTTGTAGATACATATGCGTGGGTAGTAGGTGTCTCATGGTCTTCTTAGTGTATATCATGTATATCATTTTGTAGCCTTGTGGGCTTATGTACATATATGTTTTGAGAGATATTTAAAAGATCATTTCATGATGAGCTTATGTCGGAAATGGTGTATGTTCAGGTTGCGTTGATGATAAGTCTGATGGCTGGTGCTCGGTAGTCAGCTTTAGGTACCCGTTATGGTCCTCTAGTTGGGTTGTGACAATACCCGAAGACCTATTATTCTTTCCCTGTCAATAACTACATAACACATGCAATTCGCTAATCAAAGTCTAAGAAAGGTAAGCCGTAATCTACCTCGATTACCGAACATGAACCACGAACCTTCATGTTAGATTCTTCCCATTCGTAATGTCTCCGAACCATTTCGAGTCTAACATATAAGTCATCTATGTTAGAAAAAGAGTTCAATGATACCCATGCCCCTGTTCTTGAAATAACCCAAAAGTGACTCTAATATTGACCCCAGGCCCGCAAGGGCAAAATCAAAAATTTACGGAAAGTAAGTCTACTTGAAGCCCCAATGATCAACAACCTAAGTTTCATACTTTTCTAGCCCCAAATGAGCCTTCAAACATTCTAATTTACTAAAATTCCCAAAGTTCAAGAACCCTAGATTTACTCATTTGAAAAATCCAATTAAGAGTTGAGATTGGAGTTCGAAGTGACTTACTTGAGCTAAACACTATGCTATTATCCAAAATTAAACCATGATTCAAATTTAAGGAAACCATTTACCCACCTAGGTTTTACAAGTCAAGAACTCCCCTAATTTATAAAAACTCAGCATTAATTTTCTATTTAAACAAATGAGAAGATTAAAGAAAGATAAAGAAACGAGGTTTAGGACTCACCCTCCCAAGACCACAAGTGAAATCCTCTGAAATTTCTCCCAAATGTAATTGGGTGAAAATGAGGTCCAATCTCGATTTGGGAGAATAAAAGCAAGGTCTGTTCAGCGATATCCGTTGGCGCGAAAATTTTCTCGCAGAGGCGAGGCCACATCTGCGGATAACATTCTGCAGACACGAGTCTATTAATCCAGTCAGATTCTCACAGAAGCTGAAGAATAGCCGCGGAAGTGGGCTCACGGATGCTGTCCAAACATGCGCAGAGGCGAGCCGCTTGAAACAGAATATGGAATTTCCCACCAATTCTCCAAAGTCACCTAGGAATCAAACCTTACCTGCATAACGTAGGAGACTCAAAGTTTCTCATGACCACGCCACCTATTCTTGCCAACCAAAATACATGTAAATATAATTAAATTTCGAGGTGTTTTTTCTAAGTCAAAAAGAGAAAATTCCATAACGACCAAACAGATTGTTATAGAAGATGAGGTATATGTAATGAATTATCACGAGTATGATCCTCGTTGAAAAGATAATTCAAGTCAATTGCCAGACTCATTTGCTGACCCAAAACTGAACATCATATTCTAGCTGCAAATGCTCCTATTAGAATTAAAGTCCTTGAAGGACAAGTCTATGGTGATAGACTGTCACACCCTTAATCCGATAGGGTGTGATGGGTACCCGACCCTTACCTAGGACCGAGCAAACCGCAGACTCTCATAATACTCATGGCCATACGGGCCCACAAAACATAACATAAGCACGGGGTGAAAATTTTTCGGAAAACATACCCGCCTTTCATCTCTTCAAATCAAACAAAATCCGTAGCCACAACAAATACGTAATATAATGCATAATAATATATCGGCCTACATAGCCGATTACAAAACCGACATATCACGTACACGACATTACGCAAAGTCTCTACCAACATCTCGGATACCACACAAACGCACTCGGACTCGGCGGCACTCGGAGAAATGGAGCTCGCCAATCCCGCCGGAACATCTCCTGCTAGCATCATCTACTCATCCGCGGGTACCACGCGGCATGAAACGCAGCCCCCGAAGAAAGGGGGTCAGTACGGAATATGTACTGAGTATGCAAAGCAACAAGTACAGAAAATGGAGTCATGATCAAAGTAAAGTGCACCGAACGCGAGCATAATAAGCCGAATACCAAGGTACTTACATCTGCCCTCCAAATCATACATAAGCGATATAGAAGACAAATAGAAAAAAAAATCAGAATGTCAAAATGCTTTGCTTTTTTTTTTTGAAAAACATTTCTGCTTCGTATATGCGGAAACTCAAACATACCACATGAGCTGACATTAACCAATTGCCGAGGAACGTACGGCCCAATCCCTATATAACATAATAATCATAAACGTACCGTCATATTGTCACCCATCATATCACATGTCATATTGTATCATCAGATCTTCACATATCATATTATCAAATCATCACATATCACATACCACATATACACATATACCGCGGTCAAATATCCAGCGATCAATATCACACATACACACATACCGCGGCCAGGAACCCAGCGGTAATATCACACATACGCATACCGCGGCCAAGAATCCAGCGGTCATGTCACAGCCCGCGGTCAAGTATCCAGCGGACAATATCACACATACACATGCCGCGGCCAAGAATCCAGCGGTCATGTCACAGCCCGCGGTCAAGTATCCAGCGGACAATATCACACATACCGGCCCAAGACTCGGCGAAAAATGTAACAACAAAATGCACGAGCAGAATCACAAGTAACCAAATACAGTTTAAAACATTTTCAAAGACTTAATAGGTTAATCAAACGAACCATCATTTGTAAGCCAAAACGAGTAGTCAAATCAGATTTCCTCCCGAATATCACTCGGGAATATATCAAACCGAACTTCCGAAACCATATTCACGTATCAAAGTCATAAACATAAAAATCCTTATTTCAAACTCAACAGATAAATAAGTAATCATACTCGGGGGTCGGAAGATAGTCGATTGGATTCTTTCGAAAATAGGTCATTAGAACCAACATAGAAGGTCGCGGGACCCACGGACGGCGTCAATCCAATCCGGCCCGCCTATGAAAATTTAAGTCATTACTCGTCATAAAGTCATTTGCGAAAGTATCAAAGCGATCCGAGCCCTTCCTTGAAAGTTACGGGCGTTCGTAGTTTCGAAATCGTTTAAGAACAAATCTCTTTTGAAAACAAAAATCTTTTGCAACCTTGAAAATTTAATCATACAAAAGTCATAAGGATCATAACTCGACCGCATTAAGGATACGAATATCAAGAAACAAATAAGAATCGTTTCCACAACATTTCAAACTCAATCATATCAAAAACATACGAACCATAGCCCGACCATGCTAAGGATACCAACATCAAAAGCAAATACGAATCACAAACATACTCGAAACTTAAGAATGGAATTACCCCGAGGCACAAATCGTGTCATACCTTAATCCCGTCTAAGACATGCCAAAAGAAAAGAAGGGTAAGCTTCACATACCTCGTCTATTCTCGAAGCTAATCCAATCTTACGTCGCGAACTTCCCAAGCTCTACAATATGCCATTAAGAATCAAATATTAGCTAAGAGCATTTAGGGACCCGATTCCAAACGAATACCAAATTCTGCAGCAAAATTGGGCAGCATTTCCCCTATAAATACACCAACCCCGAGATTTCAACTCGGCTAATTTCAACAACAACAACGCCAACAACCAAACTACAACATCAACAATCAATTCAAAATGCATTTCTAACATTAGTAGCTCTTTTTACATAACTTCACAACATTCATAATATTCCGACATACTTACTTCCATCACTTACATTCAAACCAATATCAATGTTTTCATATTCTTTTGCTAATCAAGATCATTCCAACACAATTCGGAAGTATTTCATGTCCTCTTACAAATTATTTGCTAAATATACAAAAATTCCACCAAAGCCATAATTCATCCGAAACCTCCATTCTTCGACATAAATATTCATAACACGTTTTCATCTCCCAAATTCATTAGCGACAACCATAATTTGCACCTTAGCAATTCATTTTCATAATTACATAAAACTAGAATAAAATCATATAATTTCCTACAACAACTTAACAATAGATTCTCATGCCAACTTAACCATTCTTCTTTCCTTTACATCACAATACCAACGGACGAATTTATATCGCTATTTTTCCCGTTCTAATCCGTTAAAACTTTAAATAAACTTGTTAGCAATGAAAAGGAGCCTTATCCATACCTTAAGAATTCAGCCACCATGTTATCACCCTCCTCCTTGGTTGATTTTTAACTCAAATTGAAGACAATAGCGTACAACACTTTTCCCTTCATGGGCTTGGGATTCGGGGCTCGGATTTTGGTCAAAATTGATTTTTCTTCTCCAAGGCTTTTTTTTCTCTCTATCTCCAGAATTTTCTGGTTGTTCCAGGTCTGAATATGAGGAGGGAAGTGCTAAAATATCACTTATATAACATGGGTCATGGGCCTAACCCGGTTGGGCCCGAGTTGGGCCTAGCCCACTGACCTTTCGGACTTAAAATGTTCATATCTCCTTGTCCAGACGTAACCTTGGATCCTGCGACCTATGGTTGGAAAGCTAATTCAATTATCTACAACTTATATTTCTTGATATTTTTCCAAATTACAAACTTATAATACTATATTTGCCCCTCGAAGTCGTGTCACCCGAAAACATTTTCTTAAAAATATTCGTTTGGAGGGCTTCTACTTTGATTTGGCCCAAGGGTCCTTCGTGAGTTGTGTTTAACTTCACATATGTGATTCATATGAATTTTCAGATGTTCCAAAAAAATCTCGATGTGCGGGCCCCACCTCAGCTTGCAAATAATCCGACGTTCAAAAATACGGGATACAACACTATCAACTTGAGTTTAAATTATGTAGCAACAACATGATTGTCAATTCAATTTTTTTTTTTTTGAGGAAGCACGTGTCACGCTCATGCTTTGAAAATGCGGGATATAACATAGACCAATCAATTCCAAATGTAAACTCCTTGAAGAAGGAGAGGAGCAAATGATCAAGATGGTCATAATAATGAGGCAAGTCCTTTAAAAGAGCACCATGATATAATACTTTATAAAACCTTTTCAGGTACCCGAAGATGAAAAAATGAAGAGATCTCAATAAGTTAGGTCGCATTGGAACCGGTATCAAATGCTCGTCAATGGTATCTTTGATATAATTTAGTGCTCAACATTATAAATGGTGATGAGGATCTTGAATTCAAATTTGTGAAAGAGTGGATAGATAAATGATTGGCCAAATAAAAATACGCAATTCAAGTATATTTTGTTTCATTTGAAAAAGTGATGTTTTGGACCTAATGTCCAAGGACCTTAAGGTATAATGCCATTGGCGGCACAAATGGGTTCTTGTGCGAAAAGTAAAATGAAAAATAAAATCGTAAGATATAAAGTACTGTTTGTGCCTTATGGTATAAAGTTTTTTGCAAAATTCCTGGCATTATTGTATGGATATGGATTCTCCTATGGTGGATGCAATGAGGTTTCTGATTAGTATGACAATACATGATAATTTCAATTTGCGTATAATGAATTCTTGTCACTATGGCTATATAGACAACGAAAAAAATCCTTAAGGAATTTAAATTGTTCTGAAGCATATAAAAGGTTTACGAAAACAAAGCTTCAGCAAATCTTTTTTTTTGAGTACCCCAATGATTGTAATGTCGTTTGATATAAATAATGATGCATTCCGACCTCAAGATGAAGAGCTCATTAGTGATGAAACTCCATATCTCAGTGCAATTGGGGAACTAATGTGTCTTGTCAATAATACCAGATCAGATATATGTTTTGGAGTTAGTTTATTGGAAAGATTGAACTCCTCTCCGACAAGAAGATACAAGAATGATGTTAAGCATATATTTAGATTTCATCATGGAACAACTGATATGGGATATTTTATTCTAATGAATCCAAATCAAAGATGATAGGTAATGCTAGTTATTTTTCTGGTCTACATAAATTAAGCCTAATCCTAAACAGGCTACCTATTTACTAGTAGGGATACAACTATATCATGGCATTCAATGAAACAAATTCTATTAGCTACATCTTCAAATCATGCTGAGATAATAGTCATTCATGAAGCTAGTTTAGAGTGTGTATGGGTGTGATGAATGACTCAACAAATTTTGCAATTATGTGGTCTTTCTTTGCAAAATGAAGATTCCAACAATATTGTATGAAGATAATACTACTTGCATGGCTCAATTGAAGGGAGAATACATCAAAGGAGACAAATAAAGCGCATTTCACCAAACTTCTTTTTCACACATGGTTTTCAACATAATGGTGAGATTGATGTTTAATAGACCTGTTCGAGTGATAATCTTGTATATTTGTTCACTAAGGCATTACCAACATCAATTTTGAGAAGCTGAATCACAAGATTGAAATGTGTCATCTGAGAGATATCAAACGATGCTCTTATCAGGGGGAGTAAAATACGCGCCGCACTCTTGTTCCCTTAACCAAGGTTTTGTCCCAATTGGGTTTTCCTAGTAAGGTTTTTAATGAGGCAGCTCTCATTGTGTATTACCAGATATGTGTACTTTTTTTTTTATTCATAAGGTTTTTTCCCACTAGGTTTTCCTAGTAAGGTTTTAACGAGACACACTATCAATGGACATCCAAGGAGGAGTGTTATAAATCAACTGAATGTGGATGTCCTCTATGTAACATTTCTTGGCCATTCATGTATCAATTAAATGTAACCATTAATTGTTGTTGTTTGAATAATGCTTTTGTACAGTATAAAAAAGATTGTCATAGTCTTATGAATGACATACTTGAAACACAGAAATAAAAGCTTACTACTTCTATCTCCATTCTTGTGTCAAGTTTTGGAGCTTTAATTTATAATTGGAGCATTTCTTTTACAAAAACCTTCCATTAATTGATTACTTTTTAGTATTACATTCAACGTGATTGTGATCAAGAATTGTTTCCTTCACCTATAGTTATTGCAAGCATAAATTTGCTTATTGTTATTCATAGTTATTTCAATCTTTATTGTTAATTTCTTTCATCTTCCACATTGACAGTAATTCTTGCACCGCCTTTTCACATTCTTCAGTGGCTAGACTCTATAAAAGTGTGTATAAGGTGTCTAATCACTTTATCATATCATCTAATTTCTCTTAATTTGTTGATCCCATAAATGCACAATTAAAGGAAATAAACAGTTCATATTTTCTGGAATTATCGTACCCAAAATTTTAGTAAAGAGATGAAAAAGCAAACTCTCCACTTATATCCACTTTTGCATTTCCTGATGCTCTTTAATCAGTGGTAAGTCTTTCACAATTTCTACGACATATTCTTTTTTTGGGCATTTTTGTTATTCTAAGGTCGTTGTTGTCACGACCCAACTAGGGGCCGCGACGAGCACCCGATACTTGTACCGAGCACCCCCTATCATATGTCTTGTTCTTATTACTAAGTGGGCCGTATGAACACTGACATTTTTTTTTTCCTTAACAACATCGTCGATAATAGCATACATGTAGACGAGTAGCAATATCAACTCATCGACATATCATATGGTGACAAAGACAACTAGGCTATGAAACATCTACCTCGTACATATCCGTCTACGAGCCTCTAAACACGATACATATAATTACAAGTAATCGTTTTCTTTCGTGTCCAAATATATACATAAAAGTAGTACCCAAAATAGAAGCTCCGAAACAACCGGAGCGCCTCTCGACGCACAAACAAAAGCCCCTAGGGTCAATCCCGTCAACCCGTCGACTCGCGTGGTACGAGACGCACCCCGAAGAAAAGGGGTCAGTACGAACAGTGTACCGAGTATGTAAGCCATGGAAATAATACAGTGAAGCATGTAACATATGAACAATAACAACATGTGGGACCAAGGATCATATAACGAGATAAAGGGGATAATCATCACTGTGAGTGCCTTTCGAGCGGATGTCATGCTTGCTTATTATATACTTTTGTTCAAAACATATCGTGTTATATACATGTGAAAATAACAAGTCATGTCGCCGAAATACGTCGGCTTCCCACATGTGTCCCGCGTCCGGCATCCCGCGTCCGGATGGAATTACGCCAACCGACTGTGTGGCAATGCGTCTATAGCGCAACAGGTATCCATTCCCCAAAATTCCCCCATTTTCATATACATATCATATACATGTCATATACATATCATATAAGCAGCATGCATAAGAACCCAAAGAAAGTCATGTGTCTATCGGGGTGACGTAAGGTCGGTAGCCCCCGATTACCTTATGGAATAACCACGGTCGCTTCGTCTCACCTTGAAAGAACAACCATTATAAGACGAGACTAGCAATGAATAGCAACACCACAAGAAAACTTAAAACAGGATTATAAAGTTTCAATAAAACAAGTGATGGGAATCCGGTGTGCACGTATATCGAGACTCGAGTGACGAACATGAAAACACGGTCATTACGTCCCATTGGGTCATCCACGAAGGTTTCAAGACATTTCAATTTCATTTCCAAAGGTTTCGGACGTTTGAACATCATTTTACCTTAAAGCACAAGTTTTGGGTTCAATTCTACCGAATGAATAGTGAATAAATTTAGGTGTCGTTTCCGAGGGGTAGGACTTTTCCCGAGGGTCGGATTTTGACCTATACTAACTAGGACATGCCAAATGAAGGAGAGGTAGGCTTCACATACCTTTTACGCTTTGTACACGTCTCCAAACTCAAGCTCCAAGTTCGCCAAAATCTACAAATTGGTCATGTTTACCAAACATGATTAGTGCCTTTGGAATTGGATTCTTAAAAAATAAAACTTGCTACCGAGATTTCGGCAAAGACCTCCCCTATAAATACTCCATCCCACCAAGTTCAACTTGGCCCATATCAAACAACAACAATCCGGGAATTCAAACCCGGCCAAACTATCAACCAACAATACCAACAACAATATAAGCAACATCAACAATCGACTAAAACGCATTCTAGCGCAAATAGTCTTATTTTCCAAATAACCCAACAACTCCAAATCCAACTTTACACTTACAATCCAATATCAATATGTTCATATTCACATACTAATTTAAGGTCATTCGAACATAAACCAAGAGCATTTCAAACTATATATCCAATATTCAACAATTCCAACAATTTCCATACAATTCGATATAATTTAATACAATATAATTCGCATAATATTCCAACAATACCATCAACATACTACTTGCTCACATCTTCCAATTTATGAGACAACAACAACATTTTCTTCCTTCTTTCAAATTCAAGCACGACAATCCAATTTTCATTCCTCTAAACCATTAAATCTTTATTCTAACATCATAAAACCCATCATAACAACAATTTCCATTCTAAATAAAATCAATTCATCACACCCTTCCACAATCTATACCATTCGGCCAACACACCCCATTTGCATGTTTTTCATGAATTTCTATATTTTCCATACATTATAACAACCAACACAACACAACACATACAACCTATACACACACATACACGGCTATATACATCATTCTTACCACACATGAATTTCATCCATTTTCATGCAACAACATACTAAATAAAACTTGCTCATCATTCCTTCATAATTCAACACATATACATGGCTATGCATGCAATAAACACCACACGGCCACCACCCCTATATTCATGTTCTTCATGAATTCCATTCATTTTTCACTTTACAACATGCACAACATACTCAAACATCCATAACACATAAGAAAAGGATTAAGCCTTACCTTTTTCCTTACTTCTTCACTTGCCTAACTCTTGGCAACTTGTATGATTTTGAACCTTTCTTGTTCCAACAACCACTTCACCTTGTTGTGCACCCTCTACTTGGTAGAAAATGATTTATGAAGAATTTTTGCAAATTTTTCTTGGAAATTTCTCTATGGCCGAATGGCCCTTAGACTTTCTCCTTCTTTTTTTGATCTTGTTTTTCCTTGAAATTTCTAGAGAAAAATGAGATGAACAAGTCATCTTTTTCTTTATATACTTAGTCCCTTCCAATGGAAATTGAACATTTTGTCCCTTGCTTGGCTTGCAATTATTTGGCCACATATTGAAAGTGGGGCCCATGGCCAAGTGGCCCCCTTTCAAGAAAATTCTAGCAAATTTCATCTTTTTTTCATGAAAAATATTTTCCCTTGTTCCAAATTTGCCCCTAGCCTTTCTCCGTATTTCCACGAGTCATTATGCAAATTTACCATTTTACCCCTGGCCTTTCTTAATATTCCAACTTTACAATTTTCCATACGCAACTTGTGTCACTTGCCTTGACTTACCCGAGGGTCCAAAATACGGGATGTAACAGTTGTTTAGTTTAACTTTTGTGTTTTCTGTGTGATGTGTTGCAGGTCAACTTATGTTTCTCTTAATCCTTGTCGTCATCAAGTTTAAATCAATTGCCATTTCCTTTCAAGATTAATTTAGGGTTGTGAAAGGTATCTCTTCTTTCTCTTGATTAGATTTTAATACAAGGATTTCTTTTTGGTAGTTTTAATTTTTTCGTCAACTAACCCAAAAAGGTCTGATTAGCACGCATTTTAAATATTCTTTAATTTACTTTGTGGTTCGCATACCCTAACATGGTCTAATTTGCTGCATGGGAAAGCATGCAATCCATGTCCAAGAATGAACCGGAACAATATACTTAATTGTCATGAATGTGTGAAAAAATTTAGAGTTCTTGTCCCTGTATTAGATATTAGTAATCTGTTTATTTTTCATTTCTATTTAGGGATTGTAAGCAGTTCGAGATAATTTGGAGAAAAAGATTGTTGTCATGATTTTATAAGAGAGTAGAATTTGCAACTTGCCCTACTATCATGACGATTGATATCCTGTTTAAGAATATGCAACTAAACCCGACTCACATATTAACCTCCTTCCGATGGGATAAAGAAAATAGTTTAACTAGATTTATTAATTATGTCATCGAACTTAGAATTTGTTTCTTTTCTTTTGATTTTTCATCACTGTTTTTCACCTTATTTTTCTGCGGTATTGGAGGAATTTCTATAGATCAAATGACACTTTTTCATAATTTTCCCCAAAAAGAAGAAATTCACCCAATAGCTGCATTGTTATTAGACCAATATCATGAATTGATTAATCTTTTTTTCTTGTGAAATGCTTGAATTGATTTATCCATTTATCACTGAATTGTCATTAATTGATCTCTATGACACTCCAATTATATAGCTTAAGCCTATTCTTTCCTATTCCTAAATCCTGAACTGCACATATCATCATTTTATTTAATATGAGTTGATATTCTATGGTGTTTTTCCTTTATGTCTTTCTTTTTTTTGTGTGTGTAAAATATATGTTTTTTCCTTGTAGATTTTTGCTACGCAAGATCTCTTCTTTTATCTTACACTTTTTTTTCCTTCTTCTAATTATCTATTCTTTAATTTCTGGTGATTAATCTTTAATTTTATGTGATTTGATAGGGTGCTAAAATTTTCATGAAATATTAAAATATCGAATTACTAGCATCTGAATGTGATTATCATATTATGTTTTGAAAATATGGTTTTGTAAAATTCATCGACGAAAATGATTTATAATCTTAAATACATACATGTACCTAAGTCTTCTAATATTAGTAATTATTAGAATTAACTATTTGTTTTGTAGGTGTTACATCATGAAATAATGATCTACTAGCCATCACGGAGAAGACATATTGATCCAATTTTTGTAGAGCTTCTAATACCACCATTCGACAACAACTTAAGAATAAGGCACACAAAAACTATGCATTTGCAACCATTGCTGAGTTGCTCATCTGTATATTTAAATTGTGCATGTTGAAATGTCAAAACGTAAGAACATTATTAAGTTGAATTAATGATATATCAATAGAAATTGCATAGGAAAAGGATATATAATTCAGTTGACTATGCACAGTTACAAACTATTTTAGTGCCTGAATAAGAAAACACTAGCACTAAAGAAACTTTCATATTTCCCTTGAAAATGAAGGATATCCTTTCAACTCCATTCGATTTCAATTCCAGTAAAATTATGCTTTCCACTGACAATAACTATCGATATATCGAACAAGATCATCATTCATCAACTTGAGTTGCATTTTGTCTTTTAAATTTCGTGTAAGTCATCGAACACTTATTCTGATTTATTTATATTGTTTTACAATGTTTGTACCTATTAGCATGGGCCAAAACTAGTACATATAAAACACAACTAGCTTGTTACCGGAGATAGGCAACCACTCTCCATACTACCTGGTAGGGGTGGGCGTTTGGTATTCGATTTGGTATTTTCAAAATTCGAGTTCGGTAATTGAAATTAAAGTAGATATCAAATACCGAACCGATAAAGTTCTGTTCGATTCGGTATATCAAACTTTAGGTCGGTAAATTTCGGTACGGTATTCGTGATTTTGCTATTTAGAGAGCAACTATTACTTTAAACATCATTTACTTCGGAAGCCGTGACTTGCCAAACTCAAGGCAATTAATTAGTACTATTAGTTTTATTATTGTGTGAAGAGAATAAGTATCTATTGCTACTATTGAAATTTAAATTTGATCAGACACAAACAAAATGATAATAGTTCCAAACTAGCTTAACAAACATAAGTTAGAGCTACAATGATGAACAGTTGTCCATAAGTATACATTAATAAATTAAATAGGTC
>NC_081351.1:64893467-64900718 GCF_029784015.1 Lycium ferocissimum
GAACGGCCCCCCTTTTAATTTGGAGCATTTAAAGACGCCTCACCTTAAGGGAATTAGCATATAAGGTATGTATACAAAAACCCTCAATGGATCATGGGCATCGTTAGCTTTATGGGAACATCATATCATGGACTCTAGAATCTTTGGACTTAAGCTCATCATAATCGTTATCGTACTCATAACGTATTTCTTATCTCATATGGCTATCCTTGGAATATAGACTCTTAGTTTTCTTGAAGATAGGAGATTCATGAAGAAGGAGGAAATTCATTCCATAAGATTCATGCCTTAGAAAGAAAGGACTAGCCTCACATACCTTTGTCGTTTAACCAATCTATCGACTGTACATCTTTCCGCTTTAATGCCCACGTTTATACCTTCAAGAGAATTCGTATCGACATTAGGTACACAATTATAAGAACGTGCTTACTAAAGCTAGAGAAAATTGGGCAGCATTTCCTTTGTTTATACAACTTCCTCCATATTCCATATCAACTCCCAAACATCCATAACAACCATCACAATATCATAAACAACCATCATCATTCATTTATGTCATCCACATTTCACAATTTCACTTCAATTCTCCATAATCATGATCAAAGCTTACTATCGCGTTCTTTCACATATAATACTTATTCCATGTTTTAAATGTCATTCATAACCTACTTACAATCACAACATATCCATATTCATGATTCATTCCAAGCTATGGCTTAACAATGACACTATTCCCCATTTATGACCCATTTTCTATATTCTCCTACAATCTAAGTGTTTCAACTTCTCAATACCTTAAACAACATGAAAATACCTTAAAAATTACCTTATATAGTGTAGAAACAAGCCTTGAGTGGCAATACTCTTCTTGCACCAAAACCCTAATTCACTTCCAATGGGATTTCTTGACTTAGATGAACTTTAATGGGTTTCACACTCTTGATTTTGTTGGTTTGATGAAGTTGATCATCAATTTCCTTTGGATTCTTGTGGATGAAGAGTGGAGAAGGTTCTAGAGAATTCTTGAGTTGTGGAGTGAAAATGAAATGAAAATAAATGAACTTGGGTCCCTATATGAACATTTAAAATATGTCACCATGATCTATTTTGACAACATACGGTCCGTATAATTTATACCGACCGTATGTATGGTCGTAGATTTCTATTCAAAGAGGTATGTCATTCTAGGGCTGATTATACGGACAGTACATACGGTAGCATAATTTATACGACCATGTTGGGCCGTATAATGCCCAGTTGTTCCGAAATCATTCTCGTTGACTCGTTTGATCTCCAATCCTTATGGAAACTTCTTGGCACTTGTTTATCACCTCAATACCAATCTAAGGTTCATTATAACTCTTCTCCAAAGCATTATTAAAACATCATTAACTCGATACTCATAAATCTTTCCCGACACACAACATATAACTTGCTTTCCTTAACAACTTTCTTCCCTTACCTTAAATGTCTTTGCAACCTCGATTAAGATCATCAAGTGCTATTTCTTACTTATCAAAACATCGTATACGTCGTACCCTTTGTTAATCTACTCACTGTACATTAACGAAAAAAATTTCGAGGTGTAACATTGCTGTTGCAGGATGGTAGTGCCATATTATAGGGAAAACTCTGGCGAAATTTTTATGAGATTCCCAAGAACCTAACATTCGAGGACGAATGTTCCAAAGGGGGGGAAGAATATTACACCTCAGAAATTTTTGATTTTGTTGCCTTGTGAGTAGGCTAACATGAGCTTAAGGTGGTTATGAAACCCTTACAATATTAAGGAAGGTATTAGATAGCTTAAGGTGCATACCATAAGATTTTGAAGTTGTACGAATATATGAGCTTTAGTTTGTTGAAGGAAGTGAAATATAAGTCATGTTCGGAAAGGTTTTCGCTATAATTGAGCTAATATTTATTTGGTGATGTCATGAGGGGCTGATATAGGGCCTATTGTCTGGTTAATGATGTATTATGTAAGTGCCAAGAAGGTTCCACGAGGATTGAAAGTCAAACGAATCAACGAGAGAAAGTTTCGCATAACTGGGAGTTATACAACCACTGATACGGTCCGTATAACTTTATACGGTCCGTATAAGGGGGTTCCCTATAACTTGACATTTACAGAAAGGGACTTTTTCTTGGTTGTGTTATACGGACCGTATAATTTTATACGGTCCACTTATATGGGTAAGTATAATATTATACGGACCGTATAAATGGTCCGTATAAGTCCATCGGGCTGATTTTTATATTTTTGTATAAATAGATGTTATCTTGTTCTTTTTATTTCATTTTTCATTTTCCATAAGTATTGAGAGCTCCAAACCCTTCTCCAAGCATATTCCATCCTCCAACCCAAGAGAAAACAAAGATCAAGAGGCAAGAATCAAAGTGTTCGTATGTTAGAAGGCTTCCTAGGGTTAGTAGACTACAAGAGATTCTTGGTACTATTCTTTTGTGGTTTTGACATAAGTTGATAGCCGCTCCAAAGCTCATTCCCTTGAGATAAAAGGTTAGTTTCATGCTTATTTCATGTTATCATGAACGTTTGGTTGTTGAACAACTTGGGTAGAAGAAGAAAGTAGAAAATGAGGTCTAAATGTAGCTTTTATGATGTTTGTGAGTAGTAAGTTAACCGAGTCATATTCTTAGTATGATATGGGTATAATCTTGTTATGGAAGGTAGAAATAGTGATAAGGAAGCATTGTATGAAAATGTGCTAAGGTTGAGTGTGAAGTTGTTAGTATAAGTTGAACATAAAGATGAATTTTGAAGGCTTAATGGAATGTGATTACTTGATTATGATATTGTGGATGTTATTGTGGTTGTTGGGAGTTGTTTTGTAATATGGTGGAAGTTGACGAAATAGGGAAAATGCTGCCCAATTTTCTTTAGGTCATGAATTATTCTAGTTTGAATTTAAGAGTATCATTAAGGCTTAACCATGGTATGAATCCTTCTAAATGTAGATTATTCAAGCTTCGACGGTGAACGTAAAGTAGTTAAGAAGAAAAAGAGGTATGTAAGGTTAACCCTTCTTTCGTTAAGGAATGATTCCTTTGCTATATATCCTTTCATGAGTTCCATAATGTCTTCCAAATGACTCTATCTCTAAAGTTACTAAAGCTCATGATCCTCGATACTTCCACGATGCTATTACCTCCCTCATATGATAATTGATCTTCTAAGGATAGATATAATGAGAGCGATGATGGTAATGATGTTGATGATACTTATGGACACTTATGTACACGTGTCTAAGTATGTATGACTATTCTGTAACACCGAGCTTATATAGTCGGGTATGATACTTATCGCGCGTCACGTCACTCTAACTACGGATAACCCTAAGCCTTGGTTGGGCCAGGCACCAAGCCTTGACATGGCCGGGTGCGTCAAACACCGAACCTTCATAGTCGGGTATGATATAAATAAATACGTGTAAATATACATGAGTAAGCTTTAGAAATGGAAGGTTCCTATGAAAGACAAGTAAGTAAATGTTATGATGCCCACTAGAGGTACAAATGGTTCTATTACGTCCTGATTCTCCCATCCTATGCTAGTTCTTATGTTATTTCTTATGCTCCTACTATGATGTTGATTATGCTTTACATACTCAGTACATTATTTGTCTCAACACCCTTTTGTTTGTGGACAAAGATTCATGCCCGCAGTAGACAAAACAAGGAGATAGACTGACCCAAGAGTGTTTGCTCGAAAAAGAGAAGTGAAGGAGCCTCCATTTCATTCGGAGCTATAGCTATTGGTATTATTCTTTTGTGTACATACATATGGGCATGGCGGGGTGTTGTCCCGTCTATATGATGTTACATACTCTTCTTAAAGGCTCATAGACAAGACAGTATAGTTAGAGGTCTCTTAGCCTTTTCAAAAAGAGCTTATATTTTGAAGTAACGTTTTGTTAGCCTCGTCGACTCGTGTATATGGATATAGGGGAATTGTTGTCGATGATGATATAAATGTGTTGCTTCCCAATGAGATTAGTATTATTGACATATAGTAAATTATGAATAACCGTGGCTCACGATGTGAATGAGAAAGTATGATAAGAGGTCATTGGGAAGGGAACGAGAACCGAGGGGTTGTGGGTCATGACACATGTCTTATCTTGTTCATCAGATCTCTGAAAATGGCCCAATTCACTTCTAACATGCTCTACTATATCTGCTGAAAATACATCCTGCATTTTGCATTAAATCCAATGACTACTGCCCATCAAGTCTTCTAGATCATCTCCTATCTCATTAGTCTGCTCCTGGTGTGGTAAAAAATCATGTAAAGCTCCAAGTTTAGACCAATTGGCAAACCATGTTGATGAAGATCCATTCCTTGGTTCCCACCAAATATTATGTTCCATTTCATCCCTTGCCTGTAACATCAGCTTCCAAGTTTGAGAACCTCCTTTCCATTGCTATTCAGTTGGCCTGAATCTCTTACAGTATTTGTTCCACATAAAGTTAGACCATAAAGTGCTGCTAGTCCTAAATCTCCACCAAATCTTCGCCAACAAAAGACTTTGGAAATGTCATATAGAGATCTAAATCCTAATCCTCCCTCATTCTTTGGGTAGCATAACTTCTCCCACGGATCGGTTGTTTACTTCTACCTTCATCTTTTGTTTGCCGCAAAAAATCTATTGAAAAGAAAAAGACTTTTGATGACACATTTTGGTGGTACCATAGGAATATTAACAAATAATCGGTATGCTTTGTAAAACATTGGTGACCAACACGAGTCTTCCCACCAAAGGAAAGTATATATACCTTTTGAAGACGTTCATCATATTTATCTCTAACTGTTTTCAACATATATTTATAGAACAACTTCTGTCTTCTTGCATGAAAAATGGGACATCCCAAATATGTGAAAGGGAATTCTCCTTTAGTGAAGCCTGTTATTTGTAGCATCTCTTGAACCAACTCATCAGCCACCTTCTTGTGCATGTAGTAACAGCTCTTGTCAGCATTAATCTTCTGCCCAGATATTCTTTCATACTCATGTAAAATGATTATGATCTTCTATAAAGAAACTTTATCAGCTGAAGCAAATATAATTGTATCATCTGCATATGCAAGATGATTCAATTTTGTGCTCCACTTTGGCATCCCATAACCTATGAAGTTATCATGCTCAAATAGAGAATTAAGAGCCTTTGATAAAACTTTAGCAAAATAAAAAAAGAACAAGAGATTGGATCTCATGGAAGACCCCTCTTGTGGAATGAAAAAAACCAAAGGACTGTCCATTAATTAGTATAAAATAATAATCTCCAAACCATATCCACATACATTTCTACAAATCCCATCTTTCAATACGTTCACCTCCAACTCCAAAGAAACCTATCATAAGCCTTTGCCATGTATAGCTTGATGATCACATTAGCTTGTTTTCCTCTCTTTCTTATATCAGAATTAACTCTTGAGTCGTGACAGAACATTTTCAATGATATTTATACCCTTCACAAATCCAGATTGGTTTATGGAAATTAGAGAAGGCAGAAGCACTTCCATGTTACACCTTGGAAATTTTCCGTTAGCGTACAGTGAATAGACTAACAAAGGGGATGATTTATACGATGTTTTGGTAAGTAAGAAATAGCATTTGATGACCCTAAACGAGATTTCAAAGGCATTTAAGGTAAGGAAAGAAAGTTGTTAAGGAAAGCAAGTCATATGTTGTGTGTCGGATAAGATTTACGAGCATCGAATTAATGAGAGTCTCATGATGCTTTGAGAAAGATTTATAACGTCCTTTATATTGGTATTAAGGTGTTAAACAAGTGTCAAGAAGGTTCCATAAGGATCGGAGATCAAACGAGTTGATGAGAATAAGTTTCGGATAGCTGGGCATTATACGGCCAGACATACTGGCCGTATAAAACATACGAACCGTATGTCCAGCCTTATGTTCTGCCCAAAACAAGGGTCTTCAATGGACCAAACATACGGTCCAAACATACGGTCAGTATAAAATATACGGACTGTATGTTGGTCCGTATGTTCATGTCGACATATTTTAAAATGATATAAGGGACCCAAGTTCATTTTAATTCATTTCATTTTCACTCCACAGCTCAAGAATTCTCTAGAACCTTCTCCACTCGAAACCAAAGGAAATTGATGATCAACTTCATCAAACCAACAAAAATCAAGAGTGTGAAACACATTAAAGTCATCTAAGTCAAGGAATTCCAAGAGAAGTGAACTAGGGTTTTGGTGCAAGGAGAGTATTTCCACTCAAGGCTCGTTCCTACACTATCTAAGGTAAGTTTTATGTTATTCTCATGATGTTTGAGGTATTGAAAAGTTGAAACACTTGGATTGTAGAAGGAAATAGGAAATGGGTCATGAATGCAAGAATAGTGTCATTTTTTAATAGAAGCTTGGATTGAATTGTGGATATTGATATGTTGTGATTATGAGTAGGTTATGAATGACATTTAGAACATGGAATAAGCATTGCATGTGAAAGAACGCGATAGTGAACTATGGTCATGATTATGGAGGAATTGAAATGAAATTGTTAAAAGTGGATAATGTAAATGAATGATGATTGTTGTTTATGATATAGTGATTGTTGTAATGAATGTTTGGGAATTGATATGGAATATGGAGGAAATCATATAAACAAAGAAAATGCTGCCCAATTTTCTCTATCTTTAGTAATCACGTTCTTATAATTGTTTAGTTAATGTCGATACGAATTCTCTTGAAGGTAGAACGTGTGTATTAAAGGAGAACGAGCAAGCGATAGAATAATTAAACGGAAAAGGTATGTGAGGCTAGTCCCTTCTTTCTAAGGCATGAATCTTATGGCATGAATTTCCTCCTTCTTCAATAATCTTCTATCTTCAAGAAAACTAAAAGTCCTTGTTCATTAGCCAAGAGATAAGAGAGATACACCTGCGAGTACGATAATGATGATGATAAGCTTAAGTCTAAAGATTCTAGAGTCCATGATATGATGTTCCTATAAAGCTTATGATGCTATCTATAATCCATTGATGTTGTTTATTGTATACACTCACCTTATATGATAATTCCTTCAAGGTGAGGCAGAATGCTTATAAATGCTCCATAATGGAAATCGGGGGTTCACGACCTTATGTCACCCCGATAAAGTATAGTTGTCCTTGAGTTTCCATGCATGTATTATGATGAGTATATTATGATGAGCATATTATGATGAGCATATGATGATGAAATTACACCGCGCCT
>NC_081351.1:64900818-64944095 GCF_029784015.1 Lycium ferocissimum
ATGCATGATTAGTGATGTTGGCTTGGTTGTATGTAGTTGATTTGAATAGAAGCGAAAAGTCGTCTAATTATCTAGAAAGGAGTTACTAACGTTAGAATACGTTTTGAATTTCCCGTAGCTTAACTGTAGTTCTTGACGTCTTAATATAGGTTGAGGTACTATTGGGCAGCGTATACGTGTTGTGTTGCGAGTAAACGCTAAAGGTATGTAAAGCTAACCCTTCTTTCTTTTGGCATGTCCTAGACGTAAGTAATGTACGACATGAGCTTTGGGGTAATTCGATTCACAAGTTCCGAGCATGATTTATGATTCTTATTCACTTCTTGATGTTAAAACTCTTAAAGTAGTTGAGCTATTGCCTTCGAGTCTTCTATACGTTGGATAGTAGTTGATATGTAAAAGTTCCTATTCTTAAAGACTCTACAGTGACTAATGTCCTTGACTTTCATGAGCTGTCTCGTATTAATTTGATACATGTCTATGATCCCTGAGACTCTATTTGATATAGTTCATAATGACATTCACAAAGTACTTAACATGACTATCGCCCTGATACTCGAGTGTTAGTTAGTCTACTTATCTTATTGAGTCTCAAAAGATGATTTATATGCATATGGTTACTCACTACTCTTCTCGTGCATACTGTTATTACATCTTTCACCGAGTCCGGGCCGGGTATGTTATCGTGCACGGTTCTTTGCATTGTTCACCGCGTCCCTTCGGAGGGCCGGGTACGATATATATATGTTATGGTGTTATGCTGTGTTATGGTGTTATGCTGTGATACGGAGTTATGTTGTGTTCTGAAGTATGCTGTGTTATGGTGCCAAAGACGGGGTGACGACCATGTTCACCGAGTCCCATAATGGGCCGGATATGATATATGTGATATTGACATGCATGATTCTGTTTCAAAAGCAAGCATTTTGGTATCCTGGTTATTGTACTCGTTTTACGTACTTCTTATTTACGTTATAATCTGTTCTTTCGTATTTCATGCTTTATATACTCGATAGACACATCTCGTCATGACCCCGCTTTCTTCGGGGGGCTGCGTTTCGTACCCGTGTGCACGATCTCTCGCTTTGGTGATCCGCCGGCCTAGGATATCTATTCTCGCTATCTTGGAGTGCTCCCTTGTTCGGAGCCTATATTTTTGAGTACGGATCCTCCGTTGTATATATGTGTTTATCCGGGGGTACGGCGGGGCCCTGTCCCGTCATATGATACTGTTGTTACTCTTAGAGGTCTGTAGACATATGTGTGGGTTGTATATAGTTACTGTTCGGTTGTGTTTGTACAACTTATGTTTTGGGGCGTTCCCATTCGTAATGGCAGCCTTGTCGGCATATATATATATATATATATATATATATATATATATATATATATATATGTTTTGGAAGCCGTGTGTTATGGTAGCCTTGTTGGCTCGTGTATGGCTGGAACGTTCCCCTATATTATGACAGCCTTGCCGGCTTACGTGTGATATTATCTGTTGAAAGTTGTAACTCCTCAGGAGACAGGTTGTTGTGATATGTATATATATGCGACAGTTTGAGACGACGTCATGCTTTTCTATATATAAGTTCTTTATTATGCTAGTTGTGGACGATTATAGTTATCTGGTGTATACGAGTGTCCAGCTCGGGCACTAGTCGCGGCCTACGGGGTTGGGTCGTGACACTGAATTTCTTATGTTAAGGTGATTCATGAGATCAATAGAAATATCTACATGCTGGCTCAATACAGGTATTCTTGATTGCAGAATATGCCAAAAATGTGGCCTTTGATGGTTGAGCTATTGGAGAATTACAAGAATTCTTTAACTTATAAACAGGTGAAGCAAAAATTTCCTAGAAATGGACACTTTAAATGCAACACTGATGGTGTATCAAGAGGAAATCCAAGTCCCAGTTCTGCAGTTTTTTGTGTAAGAAACAGTTCAGGAGATTTCCTACATACCATGGCAAGGATATTACCAGATACAACAAATCTTGTTGATGAGGCTGTGGCTATTGAGGAAGGCATTAAGTACTATATTTCACATAATTTGCTGCCAGTAATCATAGAAATAGATTCATTAACAATGCAGAAGATTTTGGATAGTATATGGGAGGTGCCCTGGAGTATATCTTTGACAGTTAGCAGCATCCAAAGGTGGAGGAAGGACAAAGATGTCACAGTGGAGCATGTATTGAGAGAAGGGAACTGTGTGGCAGATTTTTTCACTAACTTAGTTTTTGATTTTGCAGGTACAATTCAATATGATCATTTTCAGGATATACCATCTCAAGGAAGTAGGCTCATCAACATGGACAAGAATCAAATGCCAAATCTCAGGATTAGATCAGCTAGCATTTATGTTATCAGCAGTCATAACAACAGGAGCAGAAGGTCATAAGGATACATCAGGGGAGGATATATAGCTGGAAATAATACTGTTTTGAGTGTGTGGTATTAACTCTGGTTCATTCTACTTAAAACAGTGGTATTTCTAGCTATGGAAGCTATAGCATTCATTCAGTCACTCAAGGAATTTAGAAGAAGATATTTGCAGCAGTTTCTGATCATCAAAGCACAGTTAGAACAACCAAGAACTAGCATTGACATATGATACAACTGAGCTCCTCTACAACTAGAATTTCCTAAATTCATGTTTATAAGATTTGATCCATTCCACCTGTGAGACTTGAAGGTGTGATAGATAAATACAAATCAAGGACTCTGGATTTATAGTTGATGCAGGTTGTAGTAGTATCTGTGTTTAGTCCTAGCTGTTCCACATTTTTATTTTTTTAGATAGTTTTGCTTTCTGTTAATTCTTATTTTCTGTACATACTTTTCATGTTTTTTTCATGTACATATTTCTATGGAATAAATTTCCACCTTGATAACGGCATCAATCCAAAGAAGGAGTGTTCTTGTTTGCAGTTCCTTCATTTTTGTACTTGGCTGTTCCTACAAGGCTTAAACTTTTTTGATTTCCTAGGATAGAGTAGTATAGTTTATTTTCAGCTTCTTTCACCTTGTTCTATAAATATCTTGATTTTTTTTTACTAAAAATCCAACAGCATCAGGCTGGTTGGTTTTGCCTAAAAAAAAGGAATAAATTGCCACTTTTTTTGGTGGTTTTGATTAAAAAAAAAAATCTCAGTGAGCAACCAAAAAGTGGGGGAACTATTTGTATGGGGTAAAATTTTGAATTCAATAGGTGGATGATTTAGGTGGTGACACGTGGTAAGAGAGACAGGTCAGATGTGAGTCAACAGAGGTAGTTTTCGGTCCAGTTCACATGCTCGGCAAGTGAGAGTCATCCACAATAGTCCCAGGCACTGGTAATCAGAATCATAGCTCTGGAGATAAGGAACTAAGCACAGGGTGCTGGCCGGACAAGATAAGGCTTCGATGTTATAGAAGATCCTAAGAACACCGCCAATCGCTGCTCAGTCTCAATAATAGGCAATTAATGGATTCATTGAGAGTATGATTTGCGGATCTTGTTCCTAGAAGTTCAACTATGAATAGATATTATAATCTTGTTGAATGGTATTTGAATTATGATTCATACACTGAGTATCACACATCCTCCATAGCTTGCGAGACAGTAAGAGGGACGAGTTCACCGACTTGGAGCAGAGAGGGTTATCTGTGGTGGAGTATGAGTCTAGGTTTCACACTTTAGCTCGTAATGCTATATTCTTGCTCCCTACTAAGGCAGAGAGAGTGAGGCATTTTGTAAAGGGGTTGATCCTTTTGCTTCGATTAGCAACCTTGCAAGTAGTAGCTTATGGGGCTTCGTTTCAAGCAGTGGTACATCACGCCAAGGAAGTTGAGTCAGTGAGGTGGCAGGCTCAGGGTAAGGGTGATGACAAGAGGACTTGTAAAATTGGCAGTTTCAGTGATTCGTCCTCTAGGAGCGGGGGCACTATAGCAGAGGTCATCATTATCATTCTAGTCGTCCCATTCAGCCTGCACACCAAACCTCAGTGGGTGGTTCTTCTGGGTATAGTGAGTTCATTTCTGGGTAGACATCTCGAGGTTCATATCCGCGACATTCAGACCGTGGAGGTTATTTAAGTTCTTCCGTATCTGTTCAACAACCAATGTCTAACTGGGATTGTTTTGAGTGTGGTGACCCAGGATATTTCAAGAGGGAGTGTGTTACACCTCAGAAAACTTCATGTCGTTACGCGGTGAATAGGCCAACGTAGGTTAAGGTGTATATGATGTCCCCACTAGTAAGAAGGGATACATAATGATTCTAATTAAGATTCCAAATACATTTGGGGAAAAAGAGAAAAAAGCTTGATGGAGGAAGTTAAGGTAAAAAATATTGAACACAGTGTATCAGCAGGTGTTCCTGGTAATTTACGGGGTTAGAAGTTGAACGGATTGAACCGACGCAGGCTTGGCAGATTCAAGGAAGTCTGAAGACGCTAGACATTATCGACGGATCGTCGATCACGTCGACAGGCCGTCAATATGCACCGTCGCTATGTTCTGAGAATTCTGATCTGCAGGAACAGATCGACGGGACACGTCGATGGATCGTCAACACGTCGACGGGCCGTCGATCTCCGCCTTCAATAGGACCCTGCAACTTCTGATTTGTAGAAGCAGGTCGACAGAGCAAGTCGACGGACCGTCGATAAGTCGACGTACCGTCGATACGTCGACGTGACCGTCGACCCACTTCTCTGGAACTTTCTAGTTTCAGCTATAAATAGACGAGTTAAGCTTCAAATTTTAAGATTTGAGTCTCTCTCTAAGTCTTGAAGGTTCTAGAAAAATTCTCTCATCATATCATCATATATCCAAGAGAAATCAAGGAGTAAACACCAAGAAATTCTGGAATCAAGGGCAAAGATACTCTCTAGGGTTTGTGGAAACCAAGAATCTCTTTGATGTTGAAGAAGGGTTTTCTCCAAGTGAAGTAATTCCATTCAAAGTCCATTCCTACATCATCAAAGGTAAGCTTTAAGTTCAATTCATTTTATTAAGAGTATTGAGAGGTTTAAAGACTTGGATTATGGAAGGGAGGAGAATATGGAGTACAAATATGGAAATAGTGGCACTCTTGATTAATGACTTAACTTGAATGATAGTTCTTGACATGTTATTAGTACAAACTTGTGGTAAATGGTACGAATGATAGTAAAGGAGTATTTTATGAGATTGAATATGATGTTGTAATATAGGTACGGTTACGGATGATCTTGAAGGTGGATTTAAGAAGTAAACAATGTTTAACATAAGGAACCTATTGATTATGTTATCATAAGTATTCTTATGGGTGTTTGAGGGTTATCTTATTTCATGGAAGAAGTTGTCGAAACAAAGGAAGTGTCACCAAATTTCCATATTCTTTTAGTTGCTTTAGCTTAATCTTAAGTATGTTTCCGGTTTTTTAATCCTAGTACAAATTCTTTTGAAGGTAGAATCGCGAGCTTGAAAGGCAAAACAATTGGATGATAAAGTTGAGGAGACGTAGAGGTATGTAAGGCTAGCCCTTCCTTCAAAGGCATGATTCGTATGCATATTGTAACTCCTTTCCGGTAATTCCCATGACCTTCTTACATCTCTAGCAGTGAAAGTTAAAGATCCTTAAGAGCTTCTCATGTGATGTGTGTCACACCCCGGTCTTACTAGGGTGTGATGGGCACCCGACCCCATATTCGGAGCCGAGCGAACCCGCTAACTCTTATTACACATATGAACTTATGAATCAGTTAGAAATGAATACATAAATTTTTTTTTTCCATAAGTAAAATCTGACATCATACAAGACTCGTGACACGAAACATAATAACATATCGAGTGGCTGGAGCCGCTTACAGACTGACAACCCAACACCCACGACTCTGTCTGCAAAGTCTCTAACTTCGATCAAAGCATCATAGCATCTATACTCTGACTCGGCAGCACTCCGGGACAAGTGGAGTCTACCAACTCTGCTGGAACATCCTCTATGCTAGACTCAGCTCATCTGGGTGTACCTCTTTTGACTTCCATATCATCCCTCGCCTTTTTCCGCCGCTACTAGGTGTCTGCGAAAATCGACGGTTAGTATAAGGAATCTTATTTCTTATGACTTGGCTCTATCGCACGATCTAAGACAGAAAAGAAGGTCAACAATCCTAGATGCCCCGCAACCTCCTGTTTATAAATGTGGCCGGCTTGACACTCATAAACAGGACTCTACCGGACACGACTTTGCAGACAACCCTTAGACCGACCTGCTCTGATACCACTTGCCATATAACATCAGCTCACCATGGCTGCCCCAAAACTGTCCATACACGGCCAGCCCCCCACAAGTAAAATTTCATGAGTTTCATTCATTTTCTACACTCCACAACAACATACAAACATGCTAAATATAATGAATTCATGATTCCTAATCATACAACACCTATACACGGCCAAGTGCCCTCACCCACGGTCCAACTTCAACATCTTATTCTCATTATTACCATTTTGCCCCTAACCTTCCGCATTACTTTCAGGGCGCATTTTGCAAATTTCTCTTTTTGCCCTTAACCTTTCTCAATATTTCCATACCACCAATGTCTATAAATAATATTCCTAACAACTCGTTCATTAAAATCTACTCCTTAATGGGACCAAAATAAGACTTTCATGTTTTCCAAAAGATTGAATTTCAAAGGTTTTATAAAGAATTTTGACTACAAAAGGGTCCCGAACTTCGAACGTCTGTAACTTTCGCATACGAGCTCGGAACGCCCCAAAACATGATAGGTAAGCTCATAAGGCATAACTCTTCCCTAACTCTCGTAGTCGGGCTCGGATGGGGGCCGGCACCCGTTCGTGGGGCCCGCGGCTTTTATGCTCGTCCTTAATGGTTTTTGAAGAAATTTAGCGCTATTTTCTCTTCGACTTCCGCATAAGGATTTCTTATTGGTTTAACGAGTTATGAATATGATTTTATG
This sequence comes from Lycium ferocissimum, assembly GCF_029784015.1. Taxonomy (NCBI): domain Eukaryota; kingdom Viridiplantae; phylum Streptophyta; class Magnoliopsida; order Solanales; family Solanaceae; genus Lycium; species Lycium ferocissimum. Next base: position 64,907,772 of record NC_081351.1, read on the forward strand.
CATATAGTTACTCACGACTCTTCTCGTGCTTATGGTCATCACCTCGTTCACCGGATCCCGGGCCGGTTATGCTTCGTGCGCATTATGATATACATTCCGGTGTGATGCTGTGTTACGGTTCACCGAGCTCCTCTCCAGGGCGGGTTCCGTTTGGTGTGATGCTTGTGTTATGGCGTTATATTGGCTATGATGTGTTACGGGGATTTGTCGGGTTACGGAGATATGAAATCTTCTGGTGTGATGCTGTGGCGTGGCGCCAACGACAGGCGGGCGACCACCGTTCTAAGAGCCTTTGCATGAATTGTATTTTTAACTAAATATTTTAATATTTTGCATATCATATCTACTTTTGTACTTTGCTATCATGATTCTGTATTCCTGCTTTACATACTCAGTACATATTCCGTGCGACCCCGCTCTCTCTGCGGGGGCTGCGTTTCATGCCCGCGAGTATCGGTTGAGGATCCACCCGCCTAGGGCATCTCGAGCGTTTTGAGAGCGCTCCTTCATCCGGAGCCTATATTTGGTATATATACACTTTTTCGATGCATATGTACATATTTATTCAGGGGTACGACGGGGCCCTGTCCCGTCATATGATTTTGTTACTCTGTTTAGAGGTCTGTGGACATGTCTGTGGGTACGGTTACGTCTGTACAGCTATATGTGTGTGTTATGTGTTTTCTGGGCGGTCCACCCGCCGTGGCAGCCTAGCTGGCTTGCCTTCGTGTACATTACGAGATTCTGTACATTATGACATATGTTTGCTATTTTGCGACAATCTGAGACCATATGTGATTATGTATGATTATGCGTGGTAGTGTGCCAACTCTGAGTGTTAAGTGCGTACGAGTGTCCAACTCGGACAATAGTCACGGCCTACGGGGTTGGGTCGTGACAATGTGTTCTATGATAGAGATGATGATAATGATGCTTTCATGAGCTTGAGAATCCTATGTTTACGATTCATTGATGCTATTCCTTGTTGTTGCCTCACCTCATGATACTAGTTCTTTCAAGGCGAGGCATAGCAATGATGATGCTCCATAATGTAATCGGAGGTCCCCGACCTTACGTCACTCCGATAGAGTACAGCTTCTAGTTGAGCTCTTATGCATGCTTCATGATAAGTATATATGTACGATAACACCGTGCCAATTTGGCCAGACATGACACCGATAAGACGGGCAGCTTGTGATAACACCGTGCCATTTGGCCGGACATGACACCACTAGTGGGCGGCGTGATATGATTACCCCGGACGCGGGCTGACGATGTTGCTGATTCGAACAGATTATGTATGTATAAGTGTTATGTTTGAAAGGTTAAAAAATGAGCATGCATGATTTCGCCTCAAGAGGCAAGCAGCTACATTTATCTTTTCTTCTTATGCTTTCTATGTTTCCTTGTTATGTTATCATATATGCCTTACATACTCAGTACATTGTTCGTACTGACGTCCTTTTCTTTTTGGACGCTGTGCTCATGCCCACTGGTAGATAGAGAGACGGTCCAGATCCTTAGGAGCCAGACCAGCTTGCACAGGGGCACTTCCCTACTCCGGATGTGCAATTTTGATATATTCTTTTGTTTATATATTCGGGCACGACGGGGTCCTGTCCCGTCCATATGTTCAGTACTTCAGTTAGAGGCTCGTAGATGCATATGCGTGGGTAGTAGATGCCTTTTGATCACCCCAGTGTATATGGTTATATATCCTTTTACAGCCGTGAGGGCTTATGTGCACATATATGTATCGTTTTGTGATTACGTGTGTACGAATTGGGTACGATGGTGATCATGATGAGTGGTGCTCAGTAGTTCGCTCGGGGTACCCGTCATGGCCCCTAGTCGGGTCGTGACAAAAGTGGTATCAGAGCAGTTTTGTCCTAGGAAGTGTCTACGAGCCGTGTCCAGTAGAGTTTTGTTTATGGGTGCGAAGCGCGCCACACTTATAAACAGGAGGCAGCGGGGCATTTAGGAAAAGTGACCATCTTCCTTCTTATTAGATCGTGCGATAGAGCCATGCTATAAGATTTCCTCTTCTCTAATTGTGCGCTATGATTTCAGCGATACCGGTAAAGAGAAAAGCCACAGCCGCCCAGAAGGGCAAGGCTACGACAGAATGTCGGATGGAGAGAGAGCCGTCAAAGAATGTAGAAGAAGGTGAATCCCATTATGAGGCTCCATCCAATACCTCTCACACTCCGCCTATTCTAGAAGAACAACGCGGGGACTCTACTCTGGCTCCTATGCCTCCAGTTCCTCTATCGGGTGCTTCAGGTCAACAAATGATCGAGGCCATTCAGTTATTGACTCAGTTAATTGCCACTCAGGCTCAATGGCAAAGTGCGGGTCCCGGTGATTGTTACACCCCGTAGTGAGCTTATATGTGTTTAACTTATGGCTATAAGGGTTTAAGTGCATATTGTAAGCTATGGAAGGATTGAAGGGCAAGCGAATTAAGGAAATTAAATTTGTTGGAACTTGGAAGAGAATATGGGGGTAATTTTAGCCCAACGTGGAGAAAGAATATCTTTTAGTAGATAAAGAGTTTTGAAGCAAGGTAAAAGCCTAAAATGAAGTTCGTCGAGTCTAGTTTCCAATCCCATAAACTGCTCATCGATAGGACATCGGGGTAGAGAATTATGGACATCACAAGTTCGGCTGACAAAGCAAAAACGCGTGCTACCGTGCTGCTACGATCATGACCCCGGTGACCCCCCCCCCGAATTTGACCCACTATTTAAGGATCCAATCTGATCCAAAACCCCATTTTTCATCCAAGAACTGTCCAAATATTTCCCAAACCTTCTAGAAAATTCTCCCAACTTTTATCCACTAGATTTTAACGCGAATTAAGTATAATCTCCGGATTTAAGGTTGGACAGCGCGTAGTTGCGATTATACTATCGTATTGCAGTGGAACTTGGCTTGGATTCAAGGTGATAATCGAAGATATTGCAATTCTAGCGGGTGAAAGGTATGAATCTTTCCTTATTAGTATTGATTTAAGCTTATTTACGGAGGAAAAGTTACTAAATGAGCGTATAAGGAATTTATGGGTCGAAAAATTGGATAAAACATCGTGTGGGATGTTTATGGAATATTTTGGTGTTGATAATATGGTTGTGGATGTTGGTATTATTGTTGTTGTTGTTGGTTGCTGAATTGAGATTTTGGGCTAGGCATATAAACAGAGGAGATGCTGCCGAAATTTCGGTAGATTCTAGAAAGATTTATTTGGAGGCTTAGGATAAGTATATGACAACGGGCCTGACAATAGTATGAATAGCTTTATATGTAGATTTCAAGACAGGAGGTAGGTTGGAAAGTCGAGAAGCGAGCTTCCAGGTATGTTAAGGCTCATCCCTTTCTTTCAAAGGTATGATTCCTATGGTATGATTCCATAAGTGTTTCCATAACTTCCTTGATTTCAAAAGCTAGAAGTTTATGACTCTTAAAGCTTCTTATGATGCTAAAAATGAGAATGTTTTAAGAGGATTACGTTGAGGATGATTTTATGCTTAAAGGTTTCAAATGTGATTTCAACGATGATATGAAAATGTTAAGCTATTTCATGATTTTCTCGATTTATTTCATTGTTGTTGATCTCACCTTATAAATTGTTCCTCCAAGGTGGGATAGAGCGATAGTTTTCATTTGAACTCCTATGCATGCCATGAGTATAATATATGTATATGGCTATTTTGTGACATTACAGAGAGCTCTATTATTTCATTTTGATTATGCACTGCACTCATTTTCATTCTTTATTTATATATAAGGCATAGTTGACAGGGGGTGACGCTATGACCTTTGTTATTTATATATAAGGCACAGTTGATAGGGGGTGACGCTGTGACCTTTGTTATTTATATATAAGGCACAGTTGACAGGGGTGACGCTGTGACCTTTGTTATTTATATATAAGGCACAGTTGACAGGGGGTGACGCTGTGACCTTTGTTATTTATATATAAGGCACATTGACAGGGGGTGACGCTGTGGCCTTGTTGTGATGTATATATGGCACAGTTGACAGGGGGTGTGCTGTGGCCTTTGTTGTGATGTATATATGGCACAGTTGACAGGGGGTGTGCTGTGGCCTTTGTTGTGATGTGTATATATATGGCACAGTTGACAGGGGGTGTCCTGTGGCCTTTGTTGTGATGTGTATACATATGGCACGATTGACGGGGGTGACGTTTGTGGCCTATGTGGTGATGTTTTAATTTATCTTTGCACATTCATTAAAATGTTTCAGATGTCTTCCTTGATTTTGTGTACATATTGATTTAAAAAGGTTAAAGTTGCATGTATGGTATCCGCCCTAAGAGGCAATCAAATGTACGGGTCATCTTTATCACATGTTATGTTCTATGCTTCTTACTATGATGTTTTTCATGCCTTACATACTTAGTACACCATTCGTACTGACCCCATTTCTTTGGGGACTGCATTTCATGCCGCGCAGGTGTATACAGATGAGTAGAAGACGTTGGCTATAGGATGTTTCCAGGCTATCAGCTGGATTGGTGAGCTCCATCTCAGTTCGGAGTGTTGCCGAGTCAGAGTACTTATATTATGGTATCTCGTGTATATTAGAGACTTTTACAGACAGTGTCCTGTGGATAGTGCGTCGAGGCGTCGACAGTTGTGTAAAGCGACCATATAGGTTGATATGTTTTTATGCTTTATTTTTAAAGATTTTATTGTGACTAAAGGATTTCTTTGAATTAACGATAAGGGAGAAGTCCCTGATTTGACGAAAGAGTTATATTGAAAAGTTTTTTTTTACCTGACGGAAGCGTCATTTCGTAGATTAAAGGTTCACAAAAAGTTGTGACTCCTGGATAGAATAGTTGTATGGCACTCAACCGAATAGGGTTTTGGGTGCCAGTCGCGGCCCTCCGGTTTGGGTCATGACAGTGATAGAGCCACTAGTGCTAGAGCCCATGATTTTATGAGTCTGAACCCGCCAAAATTTTTTAGGTCAAAGCCAGATGAGGACCCGCAAGGTTTTATAGATGAAATGTTGAGGACGTTGAAAATCATCCATGCCTCCGATATTGAATCTGTAGAGTTGGCATTTTATAGGCTCCGTGATGTGGCAATTCTATGGTATAATAATTGGGTAGCTTCTAGGAAGGAAAATGCACCTCTCTCGGTTTGGCAAGAATTTGTAGATGCTTTCCTTCTTCACTATTTACCGCCTGAGGTTCGGAGGGTCCGAGCTGACAGGTTTCTAAACCTAAAGCAAGGAAGTATGAGTGCTCGTGAGTATAGCCTCCGTTTTAATTCATTAGCCCGGTATGCTCCGACTATGGTAGCCGATATGGGAGATAGAGTACATAAATTTATGAGTGGCTTAGGGCCACATTGGTTCAAAGATTGCTTGACAGCTTCATTGTAGGAGGGGATGGACATTTTCCGTATTCAGGCCCACGCCCAGAATTTAGAAGAGCAGCAGCAGCCGCAGAGGGGTGAGCGCGATACTGATAGAGGGTAGGGTGAGAGGGCCAGATCTGCAAGTAGTGAGTATAGAGGGGGTCAGAAACAGTATTCCAGGTATTCGGGTCAGTCTGCGACTAGTGCACCGCCTCAATTCGCGGGCAGGAGATTTGATCGCCCTATTTATTCTGGTCCGGGTCAAAGTTCGAGAATCTCAGGTTCCCAGTTCGGAGGTGATTATAGCTAGAGGAGACCACCGGTTCCACGATGTAGTCAGTGCAGAAAGTTACATTCAGGGCCGTGCCGCCAAGGTTCAGATGCTTGCTATGTTTGGGGACAGACTGGGCACGTGATGCGTGATTGTCCTTCGAGGCACGGTAGGAGTGAGGTTTAGCCCACAGGATCAGCAGCTGGTTCTTCCTCGTCTGTACGCCCTGCCGGGCAAACCCCTCAGATTTCAGCAGGTCGTGGTAGGGGCAGAGGAGTAGCATCCAGTTCTGGTGGCACCCAGCCCCGTATCTATGCTCTAGCCGGACCCCAGGATCTTGAGTCTTCCCCAGATATGGTTATAGGTATATTGACTATATTCTCTCATGATGTTTATGCGTTGATTGATCCGGGTTCCACGTTGTGTTATATCACTCCGTATATTGCTGATCATATTGGGGTGAAACCCGAGCCAATAAAGCCTTTTGAGGTACCTACTCCTGTCGGTGACCCGGTAATAACTAGACAAGTGTATAAAAATTATGTGATTGTGGTACGTGATCGTCAGACTAGAGTTGATTTGGTTGAACTGGAAATGTTAGATTTTAATATGATTATGGGTATGGATTAGTTGGCCTCGTGCTATGCTAATGTGGACTGCAGAACGAAAATAGTCCGGTTTCAATTTCCAGGCGAACCAATGTTTGAATGGAAAGGTAACACCTCATCTCCAAGAGGTAGGTTTATTTCCTATCTCAAAGCGAGGAAGATGATCGCCAAGGGCTATATTTATCACCTAGTCCGGGTTCATGATACCGAAGCAAAGCCGCCAACTATGTAGTCTGTCCCGGTAGTAAATGAATTTCCGGATGACCTTTCAGGTTTTCCACCGGAGCGGGAGATTGATTTTACTATCGATGTGTTACCGGACATCGAGCCCATATCTATTCCTTCTTACAGAATGGCTCCAGTAGAATTGAAAGAGCTAAAGGCTCAACTGAAAGACTTTCTCGAGAAGGGACATTGGGAGCACCTGTCTTATTCGTAAGGAAGAAGGATAGTTCTTTTACGAATGTGCATTGACCATAGGCAGTTGAACAAGGTGACCATAAAGAATAAATATCCACTTCCGAGAATTGATGATTTGTTCGATCAACTACAAGGTGCTAAGTGGTTTTCCAAGGTTGATCTGAGGTCGGGGCAGCACCAAGTGAGGGTTAGAGAAGAAGATATTCTGAAAACGGTTTTAAGAACTAGACATGGCCATTATGAATTTCGGGTGATGTCGTTTGGGTTAACTAACGCCCCGGCAGTGTTTATGAATCTGATGAATAATGTATTTAGGCCCTTCCTAGATCTATTTGTGATTGTGTTCATCGATGACATTTTAGTGTATTCTCGATCAGAGACAGAGCATGCAGATCACTTATGTATTGTTCTTGGAATTCTTCGGTCTCGTGAATTGTATGCTAAATTTTCAAAATGCAAATTCTGGCTGAATTCGATAACTTTTCTGGGCCATATCATTTCAGCTGACGGCATTTGAGTTGATACTCAAAAGATGGAGGCTGTGAAGACTTGGCCAAGGCCTACGATGCCTACGGAGGTCCGTAGCTTCTTGGGCTTGACAGGTTACTATAGGAGATTTGTGGAAGGGTTTTCTTTCATTTCAGCACCATTAACGAAGCTAACTCAGAAATCAACATAATTCCAATGGACCGATGCTTGTGTGCGCAGATTCCAAGAATTGAAAGACAGATTGACTTCAGCACCAGTTCTGATGCTTCCTGAGGGATCAGAAGGTTATGTTGTGTATTGTGATGCCTCCGGTGTTGGATTGGGCTGTGCATTGATGCAACACGGTAAGGTCATCGCCTATGCTTCCAGGTAGTTGAGGAAACACGAGAAGAACTATCTGACTCATGATCTGGAATTAGCAGCGGTTATTCATGCTTTGAAAATATGAAGACATTACTTGTACGGCATACATGTTGATATTTATACAGATCACAAGAGTCTCCAATATATTTTCAAGTAGAAGGAGTTGAACCTGCGACTAAGACGGTGGTTAGAGTTATTAAGAGAGTATGATGTGAGTATTTTATATCATCCTGGAAAGGCAAATGTAGTAGCTGATGCACTTAGCCGCAAATCAATGGGAAGTCTATGTGAGGTCCCTCCGGAGAAGAAAGAACTAACCCGTGAGCTTCACCAGCTAGCTAACCTCGAAGTTCGTCTAATTGATTCAGGTAATACAGGGGTTGATATTCATAATTCAGCTATTTCCTCTTTAAACACGGAAGTAAGAAGGCGCCAATATGAAGACCCCCCAGTTGAATCACTATAGAGATACATTTCCTGAGAAAGAGAAGTTGCCATTTGGAGTTTCTGCGGATGGAGTTCTCAGGTATCGAGGCAGGCTATATGTGCCAGATGTGGCAGGACTACGTTACCAGATTCTAGAAGAAGCTCATTATTCTCGGTATTCTGTTCACCCAGGGGCGACAAAGATATATCACGATCTTAAGCTAATATATTGGTGGGATGGAATAAAGAAGGACATAGCAGAATTTGTAGCTCAATGTCCAAATTGCCAGTAAGTGAAGATTGAACATCAGAAGCCAGAATGATTGTTGCAAGCGAAGAAAATTCCAACTTGGAAATGGGAAGTGATTAACATGGATTTTATTATAGGCTTGCCTCGTTCCTGGCACAAGTTTGACTCCATATGGGTGGTAGTTGATAGACTCACAAAAGCAGTCCATTTTCTTCCGGTAAGGACTACGTACTCAGTAGGAGATTATGCAAGATTGTATCTTAAAGAAATAGTGCGACTTCATGGTATCCCAGTATCCATTATCACTGATAGGGGGACACAATTTACTGCTAAATTCTGGAAATCCTTTCAGGAAGGTTTGGGAACTCAAGTGAAACTCAGCACAGCATTTCATCCACAGACTGATGGACAAGCTGAACGCACTATTCAGACCTTGGAAGATATGTTGCGGGCATGCGTATTAGATTTTGGAGGCTATTGGGATGATCATTTTTCACTTATTGAGTTTGCCTACAATAACAATTATCATTCCAAAGATCCAGATGGCTCCATATGAAGCTCTGTATGGAAGGAAGTGTAGATCGCCAATTGGGTGGTTTGAAGTAGGAAAGGTACAACTAATAGGTCCGGAGTTGATCCAACAAGTAGTGGAAAAGATTAAGGTTATTCGAGATCAATTGTTGACAGCCCAAAGTTGCCAGAAAATCTTATACAGATAACCGTCGGCGGGACTTGGAATTCCAAGTTGATGATTGGGTATTCCTGAAGGTATCACTGATGAAGGGCGTGATGAGATTTGACAAGAAGGGAAAATTGAGTCCTCGATATGTCGGACCTTATAAGATTGTACATAAGGTGGGCCAAGTAGCTTATGAACTGGATTTACCTCCAGAGCTTGAATCAGTCCACCCAGTCTTTCATGTGTCAATGCTCCATAAATGTGGTTGAGATCTAGCTAGAATCGTGCCAGTGAATGATATTCAAGTTACAGAGAAGTTGACTTATGAAGAGGTGCCTATAGCCATATTAGATCGCCAAGTACGGAAGCTTAGAAATAAAAAGGTAGCCTAGGTCAAGGTTTTGTGGAGAGACAATAACCTAGAGGAAATGACTTGGGAAGCGGAAGAAGATATAAAGTCCAAATATCCGCATTTATTTCCTTCCCCAGAAGAGGTTCAAGATGAGACGCCATTATCGTAAGGTATGTAATGCTTCTTTTTAATGCTTTTGGTCGTGTGTGGCCATATTTTCTTACCATTGTGTTGTAACCCTGGGAGGTAATACTATTTTTGGTGTTGTGACAGGATGGTAGTGCTATATTACAGGGAAAACTCGAGCAAAATTTCTGTAGGATCCTCGAGAACTTAACATTCGAGGAAGAATGTTCTTAAGGGGGGGAGAGTGTTACACCTCAGAAAACTTCATGTCATTACGCGGTGAATAGGCCAATGTAGGTTCAGGTGTATATGATGTCCCCACTAGTAAGAAGGGATACGTAATGATTCTAATTAAGATTCCAAAGACATTTGGCGAAAAAGAGAAGAAAGCTTGATGGAGGAAGTTAAGGTAGAGAATATTAAACACAGTGTACCAGCAGGTATTCCTGGTAATTTACGGGGTTAGAAGTTGAACGGATTGAACCGACGCAGGCTGGGAAGATTCAAGGAAGTCTGCAGACACAAGACATTATCGACGGACCGTTGATCACGTCGACGGGCCATTAATATGCACCGTCGCTATGTTCTGAGAATTCTGATCTGTAGGAACAGATCGACGGGACACGTCGACGGATCGTCGACACGTCGACGGGCCGTCGATCTCCGCCGTCAATAGGACCTTGCAACTTCTGGTCTGTAGAAGCAGGTCGACGGACCGTCGACACATCGACGTGACCGCCGACCCGCTTCTCTGGAACTTTCCAGTTTCAGCTATAAATAGACGAGTTGAGCTCTAAATTTTCAGGTTTGAGTCTCTCTCTAAGTCTTGAAGGTTCTAGAAAAATTCTCTCGTTATATCATCATATATCCAAGAGAAATCAAGGAGTAAACACCAAGAAATTGTGGAATCAAGGGCAAGGATACTCTCTAGGGTTTGTGGAAACCAAGAATCTCTTTGATGTTGAAGAAGGGTTTCCTCCAAGTGAAGTAATTCCATTCAAAGTCCATTCCTACATCATCATAGGTAAGCTTTATGTTCAATTCATGTTATTAAGAGTATTGAGAGGTTTAAAGACTTGGATTATGGAAGGGAGGAGAATATGGAGTATAAATATGGAAATAGTGGCACTCTTGATTAATGACTTAACTTGAATGGTAGTTCTTGACATGTTATTAGTACAAACTTATAGTAAATGGTACGAATGATATTAAAGGAGTATTTGATGAGAATGAATATGATGTTGTAATATAGGCACGGTTATGGATGATCTTGAAGGTGGATTTAAGAAGTAAACAATGTTTAACTTAAGGAACCTATTGATTATGTTATCATGAGTATTCTTATGGGTGTTTGAGGGTTATCTTATTTCATGGAAGAAGTCGAAATAAAGGAAGTGTCACCGAATTTCATATTCTTTTAGTTGCTTTAGCTTAAGCTTAAGTATGTTTCGGATTGTTTAATCCTAGTACAAATTCTCTTGAAGGTAGAATCGCGAGCTTGAAAGGAAAACAACTGGATGATAAAGTTGAGGAGACGTAAAGGTATGTAAGGCTAGCCCTTCCTTCAAAGGCCTAATTCGTATACATATTGTAACTCCTTTCCGGTAATTCCCATGACCTTCTTACATCTCTAGCGGTGAAAGTTAAAGATCCTTAAGAGCTTCTCATGTGTTGTGTTCTATGATAGAGATGATGATAATGATGCTTTCATGAGCTTGAGAATCCTATGTTTACGATTCATTTATTCTATTCCTTGTTGTTGCCTCACCTTATGATACTAGTTCTTTCAAGGCGAGGCATAGCAATGATAATGCTCCATAATGTAATCGGAGGTCCCCGACCTTACGTCACTCCGATAGAGTACGACTTCTAGTTGAGCTCTTATGCATGCTTCATGATAAGTATATATGTACGATAACACCGTGCCAATTTGGCCGGACATGACACCGATAAGGCGGGCAGCTTGTGATAACACCGTGCCTATTTGGCCAGACATGACACCACTAGTGGGCGGCGTGATATGATAACCCCAAACGCGGGCTGACGATGTTGCTGATTCGAACAGATTATGTATGTATAAGTGTTATGTTTGAAAGGTTAAAAAATGAGCATGCATGATTTCGCCTCAAGAGGCAAGCAGCTACATTTATCTTTTCTTCTTATGCTTTCTATGTTTCCTTGTTATGTTATCGTATATGCCTTACATACTCAGTACATTGTTCGTACTGACGTCCTTTTCTTTTTGGACGCTGTGCTCATGCCCACAGGTAGACAGGGAGACGGTCCAGATCCTTAGGAGCCAGATCAGCTTGCACAGGGACTCTTCCCTACTCCTGAGGTGTAGTTTTGATATATTTTTTTTTTATATATTCGGGCACGACGGGGTCATGTCCCGTCCTTATGTTCAGTACTTCAGTTAGAGGCTTGTAGATACATAAGTGTGGGTAGTAGATGCCTTATGATCACCCCAGTATATATGGTTATATATCCTTTTACAGCCGTGAGGACTTATGTATACATATATGTATCGTTTTGTGATTACATGTGTACGGATTGGGTGCGATGGTGAGCATGATGAGTGGTGCTCGGTAGTCCGCTCCGGGTACCCGTCATGGCCCCTAGTCGGGTCGTGACAGAGTGTCCCAGACTTAAACAGGGTGGGCTCAGCAGGGTTCTCAGGTTGAGGCACCTAGACCTCCAAAGACCGCCAGCTAGAGGGGGTAGATATTCTGGAAGAGGGGGTTCACAACCTGACAGAGGTAATTATCAGCCTGGTAGAGGTGGTTCTCAGTTAGTTAGGGGTGGAGTTCAGTAAGGCCATGGTAGTCGAGGTTGTACACAGTTCGAGGGCGAACGAGGTTATTTCTATGCTTTTCCTGGTAGGCCAGAGGCTGAGGGTTCTAATGCGGTTATCACAGGTACTATTTCAGTATATTGAAGGTCAGCTGTGACCTTATTTGATTTGAGCTCTACTTACTCTTGTATGTCTGCTTACTTTGCTTCGGGTCTGGATATATTATGAAAGTCTCTTAGTTTTCTTATTACTGTTTCTACTCTTGTTGGGGATTATGTAGTTGTAGATCGAGTGTATCAATCTTGTGTTGTTACCTTGATGGGATATTACACTTAAGCAGATTTGAAGATTCTAGACATGGTAGATTTTAATATTATCTTAGGCGTGGATTGGTTGTCTTCTTATCATGTGATACTGGACATCATGCCAAGACGGTTATGTTAGCTATGTCGAGAATCCTTATGTTGGAGTGGAAGGGAGCTATTAGCCACGCAGTGAAGAAGCTTATATGTTACATCTTGGAAATTTCGAGTCGTTTGAATTATGAGTAGACTAACGCAAGCCTAAAGTGGATTGAAAGCCCTTATACGGTGAAGGAGGGTATTTGATAACTTTAAGTGCGTACCTTAAGATTTTGGAGTCATATGAATCGGTGGAAGCAAGTTCGTTGAAAGAAGTGGAAATTTGAGTCATGTTTTGGGAAGATTCCGCATTGATCGAGTTATACCTTGTTTAGTAATGCCTTGAGGGGGAGTTATAGTGTTATACCCCGTATCTTCGAAGAAGCACTTATCAAATTTGAAATATAAGTACGTTGAGTTATGGTTAAGTAAGTAAAACCACTTTGGAATATAAAGAGCAAGCATTAATAAGTATATTTAATGAGTGAAGGATGTATACAGGGTATACTGGAAGGTTTTATAAGGAAATGAGAGGAAGAAATGGAATAGCACGACTTTGGAGAAAAGATGGGCAAAGTTTCGTGTGATAATTTTGGTCCAATTTGAGGGAAGAATATATCTTAGCATACGAAGTGTTTTGACGTGAAATAAAATCCTAAAATGAAGTTTTTCAAGTCTAGTTTCCAACGCAACAAACCTCTCGTCGATAGGACATCGGAGTAGAGAATTATGGATATTACAAATTCGGTTGATAGAGCAGAAACACGTGCTACAGTAAACTGCTACAATGACCGGACCCGAATTTGAACCTTATAAAAGGGGCAAAACCCCATTTTTTTCACCAAAAAAAAATTTTAGATTGAGAGCAGCAACATAAAGCGCAATTATGTCATAAAAAAGTTGAGGGTTTGAAGTGATTTTGCTTAATCAAGGCTCGGATAGTGCGTAGTTGTGATCACGGTATTATTTTGCGTTGGATTTGGCTTGGATTCAAGGTGGAATCTTGAAGATATTATCGTTTGGACAAGAAAAAGGTATGAATCTTTGTCTTTTGGTATTATTTAAGGCTTATTTACAAAGATAAAGTCGTTAGATAATTGTATAGTAAGTTGGTTAGTTATGGAAGTTGAAAAACAGCGTGTGGGCTGTTTTATGGCATATGTTGGTGTTGAAAGTGATGTTGTTAATGTTGGTATTGATGTTGTTTTTGTTGGTTGCTGAATTACGATTTTGGGCTAGGCATATAAACAGAGGAGATGTTGCCGAAATTTCGGCAGATTCTAGAAAGATTTATTTGAAGGCTTAGGATAAGTATATAACAATAGACCTAATTATAGCATGAATGGTCTTATATGTAGATTGCAAGACCGGAAATAGGTGGAAGAGCCGAGACGTGAATTTTCAGGCATGTTAAGGCTAGTCCCTTTCTTCTAAAGGAATGATTCCTTTCTTACGAATCCAATAGATGTTTTCCAAATGTCCCATGATCCCTTTCTGTGAATCCATGAATGTTTTCCAAGAATGTTCTTATTCTCAAAAGCTAGAGATTCATCATTCATAGAGTTCTTATGATGCTAAAGATAAGCATGTTTTATGATGACGATGATTCTATTTCTAGAAATTCCTATGTTATAATTCCCTACATATTTTCATAACCTCCTTACTTCCACAAGTTAGAAGTTTATGATTCAAAGGCACGACTCCTTTCCAAATAATCCATAAATGCTTTCCAAAATGTCCGTATTTTCCAAAGCAAAGATTTATGACTCCGTAAGCTTTTATGACAACAACGATAGATATGTTTTTACAATGACAACGATGATGTCAAAGAGGAGAATATTTCTATGACGATTATGATGATAATGATTTCATGTTTAAAAGTCCCAAGCTTATGATTTCAATGTGAATATGAGAATGTTGAGCTATTTCTTGATTTTCTCAATTTTATTCATTGATGATGATCTCATCTCATGTTATTCATTCCTCCGAGGTGAGAAATAGCGATGGTGATTGTTATATCCCGTATTTTTATACGACGGATCATTCGTAAGCCAATCGACATGAATCCAAGGATAAGATTATTTTTGGATATGAGACAAGGACTTTTAATCCCCGATTTTTTTTTTATTAATGCACGAATTGCTTATAAATTTTAATTGGCATAGAAATATTAATGGAGATTAGTGATTAATTTAACAATGATTAAATTATTAAGTGGGGATTAGTGATTAATTATGATTAATTAGCCTAATTAGACCACTAGGTGGGCCCCACAACACGTGGACAATTATGATTGGCTCATAAATCTTAGTGGGACACATGTCATGGTTGGACACATGTCACTAAATTGGGCAACATATATAAATGAATTAGTGACTAAGGATTTTTCATTTATCATCTTCAACACATTATGAATTAGAGAGAGGGGAGAGAAGCTCACGGCCAGCCATGGCTGTCCGTGGAGGAGCTCAAAAAATTGTGATGAGAATTAATTTCTAAGGTGTTCAAATCATTTAAAGGAGGCGGCAACACAAGGATTTAAATTGAAGAGGAAGAGATGGTGTGAATTGTGCAACAATCGGTCCAAATTAAAATGAGGTAAGACTTATTCTTTTGTTATGAAATTGAAGTTAATGGTGTTGTAATGAAGATATTAAATGGTATTAGATGAAATTGGAAGGAAGAAAAATGGTATGAGTTCGTTGGTGTTGGAAAATGGACAAAATTGGAGTTGTTCTAATTAGATTGAGTTTGATTGTTGTTGTTGTTATTATTATTAGGGATTATATGTTAAAAGTGAAGAAATTATGTATGTTCATGTTGGGATGTTGTTGAGCCGTAGGGGCTGTTTTATACGGAAGTAGTGGACTGATTTTACTTAGTATTCTGATTGTTGTTGTTATGGATTTTATGATGAGAATGAAGGATCTAATGGTTCAAGTTGGGGTTGTAATTGTTTGTGGGCTGTTGTAGAAGTTAAAATGATGTTAGTAAAGTTTCTTGTATTTATGTGAATAATGTTATAACGTGTGGTTGTTGGTATAGTTCATGAAGTTGGAAGAAAAGAATGTGTTGTTGTTGTTCTTGTTGAACTTGGAAGATTATGTGTTGTATTGTGTGTTGGTTGGGCTGTTTTGGAGTGTTGTACGGGCTGTCCGGAATGTCCTCGAGTCATGTTTGGATATTCTCGGGTTGATACTTGAATACATGATTAGTGATGTTGGCTTGGTTGTATGTAGTTGGTTTGAATATAAACGAAGCGTCGTCTAATTATCTCAAAAGGAATTAGTAACGTTAGGATACGTTTTGAATCTCTTCGTAGTTTAATCGTAATTCTTAACGTCTTAATATAGGTTGAAACACTATTGGGTAGCGTATACGTGTTGTGTTGCGAGTAAACGCTAAAGGTATGTAAAGCCTATCCCTTCTTTCTTTTGGCATGTCCTAGATGTATGTATGATACGATATGAGCTTCGGGGTAACTCTATTCATAAGTTCCGAGCATGTTTATGATTCTTATTCACTTCGATGTTAGACTTCTTAATATAGTCGAGATATCGCCCTCGAGTTTCTATATGATTGGATAGTAAACGATGCGTAAAAGTTCCTATTCTTGAAAGACTTCACAATAACTAATGACCATAACTTTCATAAGTCGTTCGTATTAATTTGATACATGTCTATGATCCCTGAGGCTTTATTTTGATATAGTTCATAATGATGTTCAAAGAGTACTTAATATGGCTATCATCCCGATACTCGAGCGTTGGTTAGTCTACTTATCTATTGAGTCTCAAAAGATGATTTATATGCATATGGTTATTCACTACTCGCTCGTGCATACCGTTATTACATCTTTCACCCGCCCTCACTAGAGGGCCGGGTACGGTATATATATATTATGGTGTTATGTTGTGTTATGGTGTTATGCTGTGTTATGGTGTTATGCTGTGTTATGGTGCTATGCTGTGATACGGAGCTATGCTGTGATACGGAGTTATGCTGTGATACGGAGTTATCTTTCGTGATACGGAGCTATCTTTGTGATACGGAGCTATCTTTGTGATACGGAGTTATCGTGTTCGGAGTATCTTTGTGTTATGGCGCCAAAGACGGGGTGGCGACCATGTTCACCGAGTCCTATAATGGGCCAGATATGCTATATGATATTGACATGCATGATTTGTGTTTCAAAAGCAAGCATTTTGGTATCCTGGTTATTATACTCGTTTTCTGTACTTCTTATTTCGGTTATAATCCTATTTACTATATTTCATGCTTTATATACTCAGTACATATTTCGTACTGACCCCCTTTCTTCGGGGGCTTCGTTTCACATGCCCGGTACGGATACTCGATTTGGTGATCCTCCGGCTTAGGCTCCTACTCAAATTGTCTTGTAGTGCTCCGTTGTTCCGGAGCCTAGACTTTTGGCGCAGATCTTCTGATATATGTATATGTTTATTCAGGGGTACGGCGGGGCCCTGTCCCGTCATATGTCACGGTTGGTACTCTTAGAGGTCTGTAGACATATGTGTGGGTTGTATATATATATAGTTGTTGTTCAGTCGTGTCTGTATGACTTATGTTTGGGGACGTTCCCATTCGTAGTGGCAGCCTTGTCGGCTTGCGTATATATAGTTGGGACGTTCCCACATGTTATGATAGCCTTGCCGGCTTATATACAATGTTATCTGTTGGTAATTGTAACTCCTCGGGAGACAAAATATATATATATATATATATATATATATATATATATATATATATATATATATATATATATATATATGATTTTGAGACGACGTCCCGCCTTTTTATATATATATAAGTTCTTTGTTATGCTAGTTGTGAATGATTATAGTTAACAGGTGTATACGAGTGTCCAGCTCGGGCACTAGTCGCGGCCTACGGGGTTGGGTCGTGACAGTGATTATTCTATAATGTAATCGGAGGTTACCGACCTTACGTCACTCCGATAGAGTTACAGTTTTTACTTGAGCTCTTATGCATGCTTCATGTTAGGTATATGATGATGATTACACCGTGCTTAGATGGCCGGGCAGCACCGCTAAGGCGGGCGGCTTATACACCGTGTCTATATGGCATGGGCAGCACCACTAGTGGGCGGCGTGAGATGGTTACCCGGACGCGGGAGGCCCGGACGCGGGCTAATGATTATGCTATATATATATATATATATATATATATATATATATATATATATATGAGAAATGTTTTCTTTAAAGTTAAGCATGCATGGTATCCACCCTAAGAGGCATCCAGATGTACAGGTTATTTCCTTATCTCATGTTATGCTCCATATGTCTTATTATATTACTGTTCATGCCTTACATACTCGGTACATTACTCGTACTGACGTCCCTTCTTGTGGACGCTGCGTTCATGCCCGCAGGTTCAGATTGCCAGCCGAGTGAGCCAGACCCGTAGGACCTCTTTCCAGTTCCAGCCAGCAAGCTCCATTTGGACCGGAGCTACAGCCCTTTGGTATGCCTTTTGACATGTACATATATGGGTATGGCAGGGCCTTGTCCTGTCCTTTTGCGCCTATATTCCATAGAGGTCGTAGACGTTGTATATATATAGTGGGGTCGTCATGTGCTTTCGCTTGTCCCTTAATTTTGTGAACGGATATACGGTGACCAAGTTGGTCTGCGTTGTCATCCTCTGCTAGTATACTTACATATACATATCCATATGCATGTTTCGTGGAATTCTGAGATAAGATCTATCATATAAATGCTACCGCGAACGGTACCAGTGGAATATCAGTCAAAGTGGGCCACTAAGTTATTTAGTACAGAGTGGGAAAGAGTTTAGAGGTGCTCGATCAGTAGTGGTCGGGTGCTCTTCGCGGCTCATCGGTTTGAGTCGTAACTTATAGGGCCCCGTAGATGGTTAGTGAAGTGTTACACAAGTGCCAAGAAGGTTCCATAAGGATTGGAAGCCAAACGAATCGAAGGGAGCAACTTATCAGAAAGGGGCAGTTTGACGGACTGTTTGACAGACCGCAGTGGGTTTGACGGCCCGTCAAATGGTGGAGCCACCACTGTGAAACAGCCACAGAGAGGCCTGTTTGGCTGGGCTATTTGACGGTCCATTTGACGGACCGCAGGACGTTTGACGGTCCGTCAAAGTGGACGTCAAAATTGGCGATGGGATTTTAAGTGATGCTTTATATATTTTGTTTCACCTCATTTGGGTTCATTATTTGTCCAATTCAAACCCTAGAGCTCTCTAAAACCCTCTCTCAAGTCTATAAACTAATCCATGCTAAATCCAAAAGAATCAAGAGATTCACGTGCTAGGAAGCTTATTAGGGTTTGTGAAGCTTAAGTTTTCCTTTGGTGTTGATGTTTGAGACTTCACTCTAGTGGAGTAAGTGATCCAAGGCTTATTCTTATGTGATTAAGGTAAGTTTTTACATCCCTTGCATATAGTTAACGTTGTTTGATTGTTGTACCATTTAGTTGAAGGAAGAAAAATGAAAAGAGAGTTCAAGTATGAATTTGAGGATATTATGAGCTATAAATCAACTTGAGTTATAATTTTTGGCATGTTATGAGTATAATCTTGTTGTGGGTGGTAATAATGATGATGAGGAAGTGTTGTATACAAGCTCATATGGTGTTGTGTTGTAGTTATTGTTATAAGTTGATTATGAAAAAGTGTTTTGGGGATTGAGCGGAGCATAACTTGAATGAAGTCTCTTAATTATGGTATTGTTGATAATGTCATTGTTGATTGGAAGTTGTTTTGGAATTTGGTAGAAGTAGATGAAATAGGGAAAATGCGGCCCAATTTTCGCTAGCTCACGAATTATACTAGTTTGAACTTAAGAGTGCCCTTGAGACCTAACCTTGGTATGAACCCTCTTGAATGTAGATTTCTCGGACCTTGGAGGAGAACGTTAAGTAGTTAATAAGATATAAAGGCATGTAAGGCTAACCCTTCTTTCTTAAGGCATGATTCCACTGTTTGTGCACCTATAAGTGAAATTCATAATGTCTTCCATGATGACCCCATTCCTAAAAGGCCTAAAGATCATAGTTCTTGATACTCTCATGATATCATTGATCCCATTCTAATGATAGTTGATCCTCTAAGGAAAGATATAGTGATAATGATGATGATGTTGCTTTTACTTATGTAATCCTATATGTATATATATAAAGCTATGTTGTGACACCGAGCCTATATGGCTAGGTATGATATCTATTGCGCGCACACCACTGATCAGTTGGGTACGGATAACACCGAGCCTTGTTATAGCCGGGTACAGATGACATCGAACCTACATGGTCGGGTATGGTACTACTATACGTATATGTACATGTATGGAAGGTCTTCTTTAGAAAAAGTGTAAGTAAGTATGATGTAACGTCTCAAGAGATATAAATGGTCTTCTATCTTATGTTACCCTTCATGTTTTTATCATGTTACTACTTATGCCTTACATACTCAGTACATTGTTCGTACTGACGTCCTTTTATTTGTGGACGCCGCATTCATGCCCGCAATGGACGGGGAGGAGACGTATCGACCCTTAGGCTGCTTTATCAGAGATTATTTAGGGGAGCTTTATTTGATTCGGAGCTGCAGCCGCTGGTACTATTCTTTTGTATATTTATATGGGCATGGCGGGGCCCTGTCCCATCTTTATGGTGTCACATACTCCTTGTAGAGGCTCGTAGACAGTTGTGTATAGCTAGATGTCTCTTAGCCTTGTCGGCTCATATTTTTGTATATCATTTTGATTGCCTTTTCGGCTTGTGTATATATATACATATGTATGGGCATAGTTAATGATGTTGATATAAAAGTACCCCTAGTCAGATGGAATTTGAATTATCGATGCATAGAAATTACGAGTAAGCCGTGTGGCTCACCTAGATATGACTGTGAAAGTATGATGAGAGGTGCTCGGTAGGTTAGCTCCGGGTACCCGTCATGGACCTGCGGTTAGGTCGTGACATTATGTCCTACCTTAGAGCCCGCCGGATGATTGAGAAGGAGTGTTTAGATTATTTGGCCTATGTTCGGGACACTAGCGCAGACACCCCTATACTCGAGTCAGTGCAAGTGGTGAGGGAGTTTCCCGATATTTTTTGACAAACTTACCGGGTTTTTCACTGGATCATGATATTGATTTTTATTTGGAGCCAAGCACCAAGCCCATTTCTATTCCGACATACCGGATGGCGCCTACAGAGTTGGAGGAATTAAAGGAGCAAGTGCAAGATATATTGAGTAAGGAATTCATCAGGCCTAGTATTTCACCCTAGGTTGCTCCGGTGCTATTTTTGAAGAAGGATGGGAGCATGCGTATATGTATCGACTACCGACAGTTGAACAAGGTTCCCATTAAGAACAAGTACCCCATTCTTTGCATTGATGACTTGTTTGATCAACTTTAAGGTGCTTCAGTCTTTTCTAAGATATATTTGATGTCCAATTATCACTAGTTGAAGATTAGGGCGGAGGATACCCCTAGGACGGCTTTTCGATCCCGCTATGGTCATTATGAGTTTTTGGTTATGTCTTTTGGGCTGACCAATGCCCTAACAAGCTTTATGGATGAATGGTGTTTTCAGACCGTACCTAGATTCAATTGTGGTTATCTTCATTGATGATATTCTGATTTACTCTCAAAGCATAAAGGAGCACGCCAACATTTGAGGATTGTGCTTGGGATCTTAAAGTAGAAACAACTCTACGCAAAGTTTTTGAAGAGTGAGTTTTGGCTTAGTTCCGTGGTGTTTTTAGGACATGTGATGTCCAAGGATGGTATCATGGTAGATCCTAAGATAAGGCGATTTGTGATTGGGTTAGATCTACTTTGGTTATCGAGATTCAGAGTTTCATTGGCCTTGCTAGTTATTATCGAAATTTTATGGAGCCCTTCTTCTCTATTATCTCCTTTGACTAGGTTGACTTAGAAGAATGTGGTGTTTTAGTGGTCGGATGAGTGTGAGGCGAGCTTTCAGAAGCTCAAGACTTTGTTGACTTCAGACCCAATTTTGACTTTACCAGTGAAAGGAGAGGCCTTTACCATATATTGTGAAGCTTCATGGATCGGACTTGGGTGTGTTTTAATGTAGAAAGGTAAGGTCATAGCCTATGCTTTGAGGCAGTTGAAGGTGCGTGAAAGAATTATCCCACTCATGACTTGGAGTTGGCGGTAGTGGTTTTGCTTTGAAGATTTGCAGGCATTATCTCTATGGTGTGCATTGTGAGGTGTTTACCAATCACCAGAGTCTTCAACATATATTCAATCAGAAGGACCTCAATTTGAGGCGACGGAGTTGGTTGGAGTTCCTTAAGGACTACGATATGACCATTCTTTATCATTCGAGCATGGCCAATGTAGTGGCAGATGCCTTGGGTAAGAAGTCAGCGAGTATGGGTAGCCTAGCTTAGTTATGTGTTGGAGAGCGTCCGTTGGCTATGGATGTTCAGTCTTTGGAAAATAGCACAGTGAGGCTTGATATTTTAGAACATGGCAAAGTTCCGGCTTGTGTGAAGGCATGATCTTCCTTATTGGAGCTAATTAGGGCTTGACAGTTTGAGGATGCAAAGTTGTGTAAGATTCGGGACAAAGTGTTGCAAGGAAAGGCCAAGGAGGCGATGCTAGATGCTGAGTGTGTTATAAGTATCAAAGGTCGCGTATGCGCTCCCCAATTGGGAGATTTGACTAGATTGATCATCGGAAGGCTCATAGTTCTAGGTACTCTATTCACCTGGGGGCTACAAATATGTCTTGGGATTTGAGACAATATTATTGGCGGTGTAGTATGAAGAGGGACATAACAGGTGAAATGGAGCACCAAAAGCCTGGTGGGGTTACTCAAAGGATGCCCATTGTCGAGTAGAAGTGGGAGCGGATAGCAATTAACTTACTGGTAGGGTTACCACGTACTTTTAGGAGGTTTGATTCCATTTGGGTCATTGTGGATCGTTTGACCAAATCTGCTCACTTCATACCGGTTCAGACTACTTACAATTCAGAGAAGTTGGCCAAGATCTACATCACGGAGATAGTTCGTTTGCATAGGGTGCCCATTTCTAACATTTCAAATCGAGGGACTCAATATACATCTCACTTTTAGAGGTCTATGCAGAAAGAGTTGGGTAGCCGGGTTGAGTTCAGTACAACATTTCACCCTCAGACCATTGTTCATTCTGAGCGGACAATTCAGGTCCTCGAGGATATGTTAAGGGCCTGCGTGATTGATTTTGAGAGTCATTGGCATTAGTTTTTATCCTTGGTAGAGTTTTCCTACAACAATAGTTACCATTCGAGCATCGAGATGGCCCCGTATGAGGCATTGTATGGTAGAAGGTGTCGTTCGCCTGTTGGTTGGTTTGATGCATTTGAGGCTAGGACTTGGGGGTATGAATTTGCTACGAGATTCCTTGGACAAGGATAAACTGATTCAGGAGAGGCTTCTCACAGTTCAAATTAGGAAAATGAGTTATGCAGATTGAAAGGTTTGAGATTTAGAGATCATGGTTGGTGAGCGGGTTCTGTTGAAAGTTTTACCCATGAAGGGTGTGATGAGATTTGGGAAGAAGGGAAAGTTGAATCCGAAGTACATTGGCCTATTTGAGATTGTTCAGCATATTGGTGAGGTAGCCTACGAGTTGGCTTTTCCACCTGTTCTATCAGGTGTTCATCCCGTATTTCATGTTTCGATGCTCAAGAAGCACCATTTGGATGGTTCTCATGTGATTCATTGTGATTCGATGTTACTTGATTATAATTTAACTTTTGAGAAAGAGCCCGTTGCTATTCTAGACAGGCAGATTCGAAAATTAAGATCCAAAGAGTTAGCTTCGATGAAAGTTCAATGGAAGAATTGTCTGGTCGAGGAGGCTACTTGGGAGACCGAGTTGGACATGCGGAGTAGATATCCCCAACTCTTCATCGATTCAGGTACCTTTTTTCTTTACGTTCGAGGACGAACATGTGTTTAAGTGGTGGATGATGTAATGACCCTTTAGCTCATTTTGTTAATTTTTACCTATTTTGCCCTAAACAACCTTTCCCTTAGTTTCATTTTGATGCATTTGACTTGCAGGAACGGGTAGCGTGGTTATCAAGATAACAAGATTAGTATCGAGATGAAAAACCTAAGTTTTGAGTTCTTAAGTTACGATTTTGGGGAAACTTTGACCAATAGTTGACTTTTAGGTAAACGCAACCGAAATCGAATTCTGATAGTTGCATTAGGTCCGAAACGTGATTATTTACTTAGTAGGAAAGTTTTTTCGGGTCCCAAGGTGTTTGGATGTGATTTGGGTCATTGGTTGAAAAGTTAGAATATTTATATTTTGGGAGTTGACCTTGGTCAACCCCGGGTAAAGATGACCTCTTTTGGAAATTTTGAGCGCGCGAGCGAGTTGGTAGCATGTTTTATGATTGAAATGCATATTTGGTTGGTGTCCGGGGTGTTCTGAATGGGTTTCGGGTCTTAGTTCGGAATTTGGAATAAATTAGATTTTACGGTTTCAAGTTGTGTTGGTTTCCTTCTATGCGTACGGGTAGAAGGATCGTGTTTGCTAGGTTTCGTGGGCCAGGAGTAATCACGTTCGCGAAGAAGGAGGGTGGTCTGGGCCGGTTTTTTTGATCCATCGCATTCGCGATGGTCTTGCGCGATCGCGATGAGGCAAATTAGGCACGACAAATTTAAAACCCCCATTTCATGTTTCAACTTCATAAATCTATTTTAGAAGCTATAAAGCTCGAAATTAAGTGATTTGAAGTGCAAAGTTCAAGTTTCTTCATTGGGGTAAGATCTAAACCTTAATCTATGTGATTATCATTGATTTCTTCCATTAGTTTATGGTTCTATTCTTGATTTCTAAGTAGTAATTTGAGGTTTTAGCGAAAATGAGTTGTGTGACGAGTTTTATGAAATTGGAGGTTCAATTGGGATTAGAACTTGGTGATTTTTAGGATACGGACTATCTAGACTATGGGTAAGATGATTTTAAGTTGAATTTCCAATTTTACACTTGGGGCTCGAGGTTGGATATTTTGGGATTCCGGACTAAAGAATAGCCATATGGGTGTTGTTAGATTTGTGTCCCCTCATAGAATACCATTTTCATCTTGTGGTACTTGATTTCTGGATAAATTACCGTTTAGAACTTTGGGGTTTGGGACGGGGTTTTGGACGGACTTTTTGACCCCGAATCTCTTTTTATGGAAATATGGGTATCCTTAGAATCATGTGTTATTGTAGAATTTATATTTTGTTAGACTTACTCTTTCGGAAGTGCTCTGGCAGGGGAAGGCTCAGGTTAGAGTGTTCGTGGCTCCCACTCGACTTTCGAAGTAGGTTACTTGTTACACCCCGTACTTTCGGAGAAGCACTTATCAAGTTTGAACATAAGTATATGGAACTATGGCTGTGCAACTATGGCTAAGTAAAACAACTCTGGACGATAAGGAGCGAAGCATTATCAAGTATATTTTATGAGTGAAGGATGCATATAAGGAATTCCAGAAGGTCCTATAAGGAAATGAGTGGAAGAATTTGAGTTAGTGTGACTTTGGAAAAAGATGAGCGCTACTTTGAACGACAAGAATGAGCCAATTTGGGGAAAGAATATCTTTTAGCATATGAAAAGTTTTGAAGTAAAGTAAAAGCCTAAAATGAAGTTCATGAAGTCTAGTTTTCAACGCAACAAACCGCTCGTCAATAAGACATCAGAGTAGAGAGTTATGGACGTTACAAGTTAGGCAGGCGGAGCAAGGATTACTTTACGTGAACGTGCCAGAACAGTGCGTGAACGAGGAGAGGCACGACTAGCTACAGTGCACGACTGCACCAACACAGTGTGTTATCGCGCTGAGGAGAATCCTAGGTCAGTGCAACTGACCTGTAGAAGCTATTTAAGGACCAAATCTGACCCTAAACTTCATTTTCTCCACTCCTCTTCACCCAAAAACACTTGAAAGACTCTAGAAACATTGAGGGATCATTTTGTAAGCGGATTAAGGTGACGGGACTATATACGAGGCTCGGGAAGCGTATAAGGTCTTGGAGTCCTTGTTCTAAACATAGAATCTCGATGAATCAAAGGAGGCCGTTGAAGATAAATAATATTTCAAGCTCTTCCAACTTTGATTGAGGTAAGGATACTCCCTATTATTGATATTATGAACTGTACTATGGAGATTTAGTTGTTAAGGATTCGTAAAGGCTAGTGATTGGTTGAGATATTAGGAAAACATCGTGTGAAATGTTTTATTGAGTGTATTGGTGTTGATGATGATGTTGTTGATATTAGTGTTGCTATTGTTGTGGTTTTGTAATTTCGAGCTAGGGATGTAAACAGGGGAGATGCTGCCCGAATTTCGGCAGATGCTAAGAGGATTTAATTTGAAGGCTTAAAACTAGTATATGACGATAAGCCTAACAATAGTATGAATGGTTTTATATGTAGATTACGAGACCGGAAGTAGGTTGGAAAGTCGAGAAATGAACTTCCAGGTATGTTAAGGCTAAATCCTCTTCTTTCTAAAGACATGATTCTTTTCTTATGAACCCATACATGACTTCCATAATATCCTATTTCCCAAAAAGCAAAAGTTGGTGATTCTCAAAGTTCTTATAATGTTACAGATAGATGTTTTCTATGATGATAATGATGATGATGATGATCCCATTTATGGAGATTCCAAAGCGTATGGTTTTAATGCTATTATGAGATCATTAAGCCTATTTCATGATTTCCTTGATTTTATTCATTATTGTTGATCTCACCTTATGTTACTTGTTCATTCAAGGTGAGATATAGCGATGATGATTGTTCCATAATATAAATCGGAGGTTACCGACTTTACGCCACTCCGATAAAGTTATAGCTTTTATTTGGGCTCTCATATATATATATATATATATATATATATATATATATATATATATATATATATATATATATATATATATATATATGGGTCATGGGAAAAGGGCGAGGCGTTATATACGCATAACCACACGATCAGTTGGTACACTATGATATTGTCCCGAACGCGGGATATATGGGTATGGATTGGGCTGCACGTTCCGCATCAATATGATTATACATATATGGATCGGGCTGCACGTTCCGCAAAGACTACTATTTTTTTATATGTATGTATGAGAAAAGTTTTTCTAAGAAAAGCCAAGCACGCATAATATTCGCCCTAAGAGGCAATCAGATGTACAGGTTATCTCTTTATCTTATGTAATGTTCCATATCTCCTGTTATGTTGCTATTCATGCCCTACATACTCAGTACATTGCTTGTACTAACGTCCTTTCTTATGGCGCTACGTTCATGCCCGCAGGTTTAGGTAGCTAGACCGGCGGCCCAGTTCAGTAGGACTTCACTCAGCTGTAGTCAGTGTGCTCCACTTGGTTTGGAGCTACAGTTCCTCTTGGTATGCTATTTCGATTTGTATATATGGGTATGACGGGGCCTCGTTCCGTCCTTTCTATAGTTTGTGTTCCGTAGAGGTCTGTAGACAGTTGCATGTAATTGGGAAGTTATGCAGCCTTGTCGGCTCTTATTTTTGTTGTACAACACACGTAGCGGCCTAGTCGACTTGCACTGTTACCTTCAGCACGTATGTATATATATGTGGTAGTGAGTTAGGAGGACAGATTAGGAGGAGGAGTCTTAGTTACTCCATTGAGTCAAATCCTTCTGAGGAGATGATTGAGATGACTCCCCCGAGCCGACGACTTCTATGGAAAAGGATCCGTCAGAGGATAGCTATGAGACAGACCTGTCTGAGGGATCGTATGAGACACCAGTGAAGCAGGAGGCTCCTGAGGCTGCACCAGATTTAGTTCCTCCAGTTTCTCCTATGATGGAGCATTACGTCAGAGCAGCCACGAGTGTAAGTGTTACGGAGATATCTAGCCCTTTGTCTTGGCCTTCGGTTAATCAGAAGCTGCTAGAGTATTCATATCCTTCGAATTATGATGGGGAAGATGAGGATGGTCAGACGAGTAGATGGTGGGAGGATGACGAGAGGGATATTTCACTTTACAGTTCCCAAGACAAGGACCAGGACAGGCCGGTTACAGGTATATGGGTCTTCTTATTGAACTCCTTGTATTATGTGTGATTAGTATGGGATATCATCTATTATTTGACAACTGGGAATTTTAAAGAAATCGATAACTAGATTATTTATGAGTAATTGCAATTACGACATTTCTACTACCATTATGAACCCCGAGATTAGGAATGGAAAGTAGTCACGTGTGTTGACTTGTGGTTATGGAAATTTTCTAGATAATGAAAGTTTCAAAGGTTACGATAATATTCATCCCCCCAAGAAAGTGAGGGACGTTTCCAACCTGGGGAAATGCATTACATGATTTTATTTGGACTTTCCATTAGAATTTCAAAAATGGGTTTTCAAAGATATGTGATAAAAGACTATGTAGCAATGAAAAGAATGGATGTGAGGTTGATTATTTTCAGACAAAGAAACAGAGTACAAGTATGAGTAAGGGTTATTGTATAAAATTATGCTGATAAAAGCTTTCGGCAGAACTTAGAAAAGTATAATTATAGATGAGAAGGTACAATAGACATGGAGGCTGGACTAACTTGAGGAAGTCAGGATCATGAAAGACACCCTGATAGGGAACTTTCGAAACACGGCTGGTGTTGGGTTATGTACAAGAACGAAAAAAAAATTATGTGTATGAGTAAACATTTTTAAGTAAAGTTATATTGCCAGGGTTACAATTAGGACTTAGAAAGATATGCTAAGAAGTCTTACAGATTTAGACATATGAAAGACATGAGAAGCCAGAATAGCCCGAGGAAAATTAGGAGCAAATGAGCCCTACGATTACAATCTTGAAATGATAGCCAGGCATGAGATTGGCTAGTTAAGCAAAAAAAGGGGAGAGGTAAAGTCACAGATTCAGGACAATTTTTGAAAAATATTGGGATATTTCGTAAGTGAGGTATTAATAAGCGATGTAAACGATAAGTCATGTATGGTAACCTTAAATATTATGCGTGCCCTTATGATCGATCTTACGATATGCTAAAAGTATTGATTGAGCCAGGTATGGAAGTTAAGGTAGCAAGTGCTACAGGACAGATTGGTATCGTTTTTCCCTGAATGTTAAAGTTGGATAATCATAATGCAACAATATCAGAGAGAGGAAGAATACGTATACATCAGAGTAAGAAGTATAGGACGTCATGAGAAGGAGGGAAGTGTAAGCAAGGGATGTATGTTGCTAGTAAGGGTCAAGTAAAGTTTCCAAGAAAAGGGTTATGGCGGCGGTAGAGGCGAAGAGCTATTTGGATAAATTTTTAAAAAAAGACGAGAAAGTTCTAGTATATATATATATATATATATATAACAAGTTGTAGTATCATAAATGAAGATGAGAACTCGACGCAAGGAGAAAGAAAAGGGTGTACTTCGTGAAGATTTCATGATAAGATCAGGAACTCGAAGAATATTAGAAGGACTATGATGCATGACTATGATGCAAACAAGTAGTTAAGAGGAACTACGGGAAAATATGAGCTAAGCTAATGAAAGGATGAGTCATGGGAATGAATGGTATAGAGAATCAACTTCTAATGGTATAGTATAGATATAAATAGGAATTGGGAACAAAGAGCAAGAAGAATCTCAAGGATATTAGTAAAAAGATAGTTATGAAGGAAGATTAGGGCTGGAGGAGCGTTGTATAGTCGGACACTCCATAAAGAGTCTAACAAATTCCGATGTCATCATTGATTCATTAGCCTAGAGGACTGTTAATTATGAAAGAAAGAGGTGATCAATAAAGAAAGCATATGAATTGCATCCGATATGTGTAAACATTTGACTTAGTACAAGAATTCAGTTAGCAGAAAGGAAATAAGTTAAACCATGCGATGAAAGAAACTCCGGCATTATATGGAATAGAGGAGGTGAAGGGCTACTAAAGTCAGCTAGATGACTACCAAAGACGGTTAATAGTTGAATGTTACTGGTATATGAGAATATCTTTAAAAGAGGGGAAGAACAGATTCAGTTCTGAGATGAATTACAATATTCCCAAATTCAAAAGAGGGAAATGTACTGGCCTGAAGGAGCCAAAATTCGAGATGTTCCGATATATCAAGAATTTATTAAAAGAAAGTGGGAATGGATTGCATACAACTATATTATGGGACAAATATGGGAAAGGAAGCATGACAAGATGATGAAGGGATTAGCGAATCAAAGGGAATGAGTTTCGTGAATGCGACATGTTATGTTTCCGGACTATGATTCGAATCGCTCGCACCGGAGAAATTTTGGTTACATTTAAATATGCAGTAGTTTACTCCAAGAGGTAACGAAAGGAGTAAGAAGGGTCTACAAGCTAACCAGGGAATAAGTATAAAGGACAAATCTAGGTTACTAAAAAGGAAATCTTATAACTAGAAAAGATGAAAGTTTTAACAAAAGGAATAATTATAGGAAGTTCAATGATCTCCAAAGGAAAGGAAGATAGTGTGCCTACGGATAGCAAGACAACAGTGCTACCTGAGATTAGAAAGTACCTCATGAGTCGTGAAATCACAAGTCGCCGGTTATATCAAATGTGAGAGCATATGTTATAGAACCATATAAATAATCGTCGTGATGAAATGGCCAACAAAATGGTGTAAGGACAAAGATAAGGAGTAAAAAAAGAATAGAGGCTAATTTAAGTCTCAAATGATCACCGGTAATAGAATCAAGGACTTAAGAAGAAAGCATACTCGTATCGAAAGGAAGTTATGATTAAGTAAGATTTTATCTTCGTTCCATGTTTATGAGTTTATATTGTAATTGTGTTAAGATTTGAGGAGAGGAAATTGGAGGAAAAGTTCAAATATGAATTTGATGATATTTTGAGTTGTAAATTAGCTTGAGTTATGATTATTAGTATGTTATGAGTAGAGTTTTTTTTCTACGAGGGATACTAATGATGATGAGGAAGTATTATATCCGCGTATATAAGGGATTGTGTTGAGGTTGTTGTTATGGATTGATTATGAAAAGAAGTCTGGATGGACAATCTGAAGTAAAATAATCATTGAGAATAATAAGTCCTTAGCAAGGAAATGCAATTGCAAATCATTTGGGCGTTACCATAGGTGGAACTATGATGATATTGTAAGGAATTAAAGATTCCGACCAAGGAATTAAAAGGAGATGATATGGTATGTATATAAGGTCGACTAGTACAAAAAGGGATAATCTAAAATAGCCCCAGAGAAGTTCATAAAGTCTAGTTTTCAACGCAACAAACCGCTCATCCCTATGATATCGAAGTAGAGAGTTATGGACGTTACAAGTTAGGCCGATGGAGCAGGGATTACTCTACGCCAATGCGCCAGAACAGTACGCGAACACGTAGAGGCGCGTCTAGCTACAGTGCGCAATCGTGCTGAGGAAAATCATAGGTCGGTGCAACCGACCTCTAGAAGCTATTTAAGGACCAAATCTGACCCTAAACCTTATTTTCTCCACTCCACTTCACCCAAAAACACTTGAGAGACTCTAGAAACATTGAGAGATCATTTTGTAAGCGGATTAAAGTGCCGGGACCATATACGAGGCTCAGGAAGCGTATAAGGTCTTGGAGTCCTTGTTCTAAACATCGAATCTCGATGAATCAAAGGAGGCCATTGAAGATAAATAAGATTTCAAGCTCTTACAAATTTGATTGAGGTAAGGATACTCCTTATTATTGATATTATGAACCTATTATTATGGAGATTTATTTGTTAAGGCTTCGTAAAGGCTAGTGATTGGTTGAGACATTGGGAAAACATCGTGTGGGATGTTTTATTGAGTGTATTGGTGTTGATGATGATGTTGTTTCTATTGGTGCTGCTATTGTTGTGGTTTTATGATTTCGGGCTAGGGATGTAAACAGGGTAGATGCTGCTCGAATTTCGGTAGATGCTAAGAGGATTTAATTTGAAGGCTTAAAACTAGTATATGACGATAAGCCTTACAATAGTATGAATGGTTTTATATGTAGAATGCGAGACCGGAAGTATGTTGGAAAGTCGAGAAGTGAACTTTCAGGTATGTTAAGGCTAAATCCCTTTCTTTCTAAAGGCATGATTCTTTTCTTATGAACTCATACATGACTTCCATAATATCCTATTTCCCCAAAAGCAAAAGTTCATGATTCTAAAAGTTCTTATAATGTTAAAGATAGATGTTTTCTATGATGATAAGGATGATGATGATGATCCCATTTATGGAGATTCCAAAGCTTATGGTTTTGATGCTATTATGAGATTATTAAGCCTATTTCATGATTTCCTTGATTTTATTCATTGTTTTTGACCTCACCTTATGTTACTTGTTCATTCAAGGTGAGATATAGCGATGATGATTGTTCCATATATATAAATAAAGTTATAGATTTGGGCTCTCATGCATACTATATATATGTGTGTGTGGGGGGGGGGGTTACCGACCTTACATCACTCCGATAAAGTTATAGCTTTTATTTGGGCTCTCATGCATGCTATATATATATATATATGTGTGTGTGTGTGTGGGGGGGGGGGGTTATGGGAAAAGGGCGAGGCGTTATATACGCATAACCACACGATCAGTTGGTACACTATAATATCGTCCCGGACGCGGGATATATGGGTATGGATTGGGCTGCACGTTCCGCAACAATATGATTATACATATATGGATCGTGCTGCACGTTCCGCAGCACTACTATTTTATATATATGTATGAGAAATATTATTTCTAAGAAAAGCCAAGCATGCATAATATTCACCCTAAGAGGCAATCAGATGTACTGGTTATCTCTTTATGTTATGTTATGTTCCATATCTCCTGTTATGTTACTATTCATGCCTTACATACTCAGTACATTGCTCGTACTGATGTCTTTTCTTGTGGACGCTGCGTTCATGCTCGCAGGTTCAGGTTGCCAGACCGGCGGCCCAGTTCAGTAGGACTTCACTCGGTTTCGGTCGGTGCGCTCCATTTGGTGCGGAGGTACGGTCCCTCTTAGTATGCTATTTCGATATGTATATATGGGTATGACGGGGCCTTGTTCGAGTCCTTTCTACGATTTTTGTTCGTAAGTGTCTGAAACGGATTGCATGTAATTGGGAAGTTATGCAGCCTTGTTGGCTCTTATTTTTGTTGTATAACACACATAGCGGCCTAGTCGACACCTGCTACCTTCAGCAAATATGTATATATATGTGTTGGTTGTGAGTTCTTGACGCAGATTTTATTATATTATTCTTACAGAAGTGTTCAGTTCAGTTATAAGTCATATATAGGCCACCATATTGTCCAGTGAGGTTCAGATACGAGTTTAGGAGTGCTTGATCAGTAGAGATCGGGCACTCATCACGACTCATCAACTTGGGGCGTGACATTACTGTTTACTCCTTTAGACTCCGATTGAAGTTCGTATTTAGTCTGTAATTTCTGAAGGGTATTGGGTGTGTTAGGGGTCACGCCTTAGTGATTACGATTAGCACTTGGGTGAGTACCAGTGTATATTCTTGGGTAGTTCGTATGATGGGGAAAAATATGTTTTGCCTTCGGGCGTGTTTGTGATAATAAACCCACTTAGGTTGGTATGATTGCTGTTTATGTGGGCTATGATAGCCATTAATTGACTTATACCTGCTTGATCGAATTGATTACCTCATCGCTCCATATCTTGTGTGATTGTTGAAGGAAATTGTTCTAGGATTATGAGTTGGCATATGTAACCCTTTGACGATGCATATTCATTCTCGAAATTCATGATGTTGTGGACATAAGATATTATGCATGTTGCACTCATTTTCTATTTATATGAAATGAAGGCTCGCTTCCGGAGTGCTGTGTGATAAGTATGTTCCACCAAAACTTAAAGGCAAGTTCTAGAAAGTGGTGGTTAGACCAACTTTGTTGCATGAGCCAGACTGTTGGTCAGTCAAGAACTTTCACGTTCAGCAGATGAAAGTTGCAGAGATGAGAATGCTTCGATAGATGTGTGGGCACACTAGGAGAGATAGGATTATGCATAAAGATATTCGGGACAAGGTGGGAGTGGCCTCGGTGAAGGACAAGATGCGGGAAGCACGACTGAGATGATTTGGGCATGTGAAGAGGAGAGACACTGATACCCCAGTGCGGAGGTGTGACAGGATGGCTATGGACGATTTCAAGAGAGGTGGAGGTAGGCTGAAGAAGTATTGGGGAGAGGTGATTAGACAGGCCATGTCACAGTTCCAGCTTACCGAGGACATGACCTTAGATAGGAGGTTATAGAGGACGCAGATTAGGGTAAAAGGCTAGTAGGTAGTCCCACTTATCCTTTTTGTACTGGTAGTCACAATTTTTCTCTATTGTTTATTGTCCTTTGATTTATGTTACTATCTGTTGTTTCTTGTACTTAGATTATCCGATTTATCTGTGGTAGCTACTGCTCCTTTCTTTTATATATTATTTTATCATGGCTTTTTCACTTTCGTTATTTTCATTTGCATACTACTGTGAATTACTTGTCCTTATCTGACCTTTTTTTTGCCATGCTTTTTCTTGAGCCGAGTGTCTTTCGGAAATAGCCTCCCTATCTTCCAAGGTAGGGGTAAGGTGTGCGTACACTTTACCCTCCCCAGACCCCATATTGTTGGATTTCACTGGGAATGTTGTTATATCCACTTGGCTAAGTATGACAAAAGAGGATACGAGATGGTATAAGGACCGGAATGAGGTAAGGATATTGTTCTCACAGTTTGGCGGTAAGGTCGAGCGGTACAGTGAGTCTCTCATAGTTTGACGGTAAAGTCGGGCGGTACAATGAGTGGTCACAATTCGAAGGAAATAGACTTTGGGCTGTACAATGAGTGGTCACAATTCGAAGGAAATAGACTTTGGGCGGTACAGTGAAAAGTATACGGACCTCGCGAGTCCCCCTATGGGTCATGACTATATGGCATTGTCACGACCCATTTTACTAGGACGTGCGAGCACCTATCGTTCCCACCGCGATAGGCGGACCCTTATCCCAATCTAACCAATTTAAGTAAAGGCGGAAGAAATAAATATAGAATAAGTCTCAAATCATCCATATAAGATAAAGTGCGGAAATACTAAATACCACCCCATAGATCTGGTCTAATTCATATCAGAGCACTAACTAAATACTACAAGTCTGAAAGATGATAAAGTCTCATAATACAACTGTCTCGAAAGAATAGTAAGAGTAGTAAGTAAAGGAAAGAACATCCAAGCAGTGGCCGTCATCGTGCTCACCCTAGAATGACTCTACGACCTCGCCAATCAACCACGAGGGAAAAGAGTGGAACCTGTCTAATACTCTGCATCCATAAAAGAATGCTGCAAGCGTAGGTCGGTACAAAACAACAGTACTGGTAGGTATCATAGGCCGACTAAGTATAGCTAACACAATTCAGACAATAAAGCAAGATAAGCAGATAAATCAACAAGTCAAATATAATCGAAGCCAAGTACACGTCATTACCTAAGTTGAGCATCTAAACCCAAATGTGCCAAGTCTCAATATATCAAATCTGAATCCAACATCACAAGTACAACACAAAATTATCTCAATGTAAGTCGTGATGCAATGCAATGCAATAATGTATGGATGCAATGCAATACCATGCAAATGCTGTGTACATATGTACTCCGGACGAAAATATTGAAATCTCGGTAGTACAACCCAAGGTGACTCGCGAAGTCTAAGTGCCACCCATCCCGGATCATTGCCCAACAGACATACGGGACCTGGATCGTTGCACACGGGGGGTTCTAAGCGGCACCACCCTGGGGGACCTGCGGAGTCTATGCACTCACTCAATCCACGATTCCGGAATAAACATCGGATATCAGACTCTCACGTCACTCAAGTAAAAAAAATTTTCATCAAGCATCAATTTACTTAATCCACGATTTCGGGACGAACATCGGATATCAGACTCTTACGTCACTCAAGTAAAAATCGAGCCCAGCTCATCACAGTGTTTCATCAAGTATCATCAAGGTATTAATAGTGTATCATGAATGGATGAGAATGCGTGCAATGCATGTGTCAACATCAATAATCTGATCCATATCACAAGTACCAACATGGGTACGCCAATAATATAATCAATGTCACAAGTACCAACAGTATGCCACTAACATATCTAAGTCATAAGTACCAACATGGGTACGCCAATAATATATCAAAGTCACAAGTACCAACATGGCTATGCTAATAATATATGTGTCACAAGTACCAACACGGGTACGCTAACGATATCAATGAAGACTACACAAGTCATATAGAACTCTATCCTCGTATCGACATCAAGCCGTAAGATACTGCAATATCACAATCAAGATGGACAACACATTCCAACATCTACTAACAACGCGTAGCATCAAGCCACTACAATAGAACAATCAAGTCATAACATAACGGGGTGGCTAGCACCAATCACACAACAGGGCCCAACCTAAGACAATATCCAACCCAACTTCACATCCGAAGGTCTACATGCTCTCTTCGATAATATAATCTAAAGATATGCTCCGCTCTATGCAGTCTCACCAAGGGTAAGCCATAACTTACTTGGATGGCCAAACAGCAAACACCGACAATCACTCTTTTGCCTTCCCTTCCACTGAGCCTCAAAATCAAAGAAGCTATTGTTCAATCAAAGAAACTATCATTCGAAA
>NC_081351.1:64944195-64951142 GCF_029784015.1 Lycium ferocissimum
TTCAAATCCTTACAATACATGTGTACCATCACTTTAACCACCTATAAACGGGAATAACCTTGTGTCCGTTACTAATATCGTTTAACTCGCACGCTTTCCGACGTACGAAAATACGGGATGTAACATTCAATCTCGGCCAGCCATGGCCGAGAGCCTCCCTTTCTATCTCTAAGGTTCCTTAGGTTGTGAAGATGATGAAATGACTTTCCTTGTCATCAATTTGATACTTATATGGTGGCTAAGAGGTGGACACATGTCCCACTCATGGCTTGGGCCAATCAAATTTGGCCATGCCATAGGTGGGGCCCACACGGCCACTAATGGCCAATAAATGAAATAATTAAATTTTTAATCCCACTTAATAATTTAATCATGGTTAATTAATCCCTAATCTCCATTAATATTTCCATACCAATTTAAATTTATAAGCAACTTGTGCATTAAAATAAAATCGGAGGTTAAAGTCTCCTACCTCGTATCCCAAAATAGTCTTGTCCTTAACTTGTCGCGATTTGCTTAAAATATCCCAATGTACAAAAATACGGGATATAACAGTACCTATGTGGTCGGGCAGATTATATATATATATACATACTTGATATGATGTTATTTATGATGTAAGTCAGCATGCATTATCCTGTCTTAAGTGACATTCAGCTACAGGTTGTTTCCTTACTTGATGTTTCTTATCGCTTCGATATGTTATTATTGTTCATGCCTTACATACTCAGTACAATGCTTGTACTGACGTCCTTTCTTTTGGATGCTGTGTTCATGCCCACAGGTAGACAGGGAGGTGGCCTAGATCCCTAGGAGCTACTCAGCAGACTTACAGGAGCACTCCACTATTCCGGAGGTGCCATTTTTGATATATTATTTTGTGTAAATATGTTTGGGCACGACGGGGTCCTGTCCCGTCCTTATGTCTCAGCACTCTAGTAGAGGCTCGTAGATACGGATGCGTGGGAAATAGTTGTCTTATGGATACATTAGTGTATATTCTTGTACATCATTTTTGTAGCCGAGAGGGCTTATGTATATTTATGTATTGCCTTGGAGAATATATGTGTTCAGGTTGGGTATGATGATTAGCATTATGAGTGGTGCTCGGTAGCCAGCTCCGGGTACCCATCATGGCCCCCTAGTCGGGTCGTGACACATATCAATGTACCTCTCATTTTCGGAATGAGCCTCGGACTACGAGCTCACAACTAGGACACATCCTCACCCCCGGTCAAATGTACCTTTTCATATGTATAGTAATAATGTCACATCACTCTGAATGATCAATTAATCACGTACCATGTATCAAATAGTATCACAAGTTCAACAAGAAGATTATATTAACATCTTCACTAATTTCACATCACAATGTATGTCTCAACGTATTCCAGTTCATTAGTATGTATGGACTATGAACAATTAGCAATATCAATGTCAAACACAAGGCATCATGCCACAAGTCTTTCATGAATCATTTCCGAACCATTTCCACCATGTACGAGTGTATGAATGCATAAATAAGTGTAAACATAGTAAATCAATGCAAACCAATAAATCAATAGTGAAGGTACAAGTTACAAAGCCACAAGTCATATCAAGACTTGGATCAACTCGGCCATGAAATGAATCATATAAACCATCTCAACCAACATAATAGTCTATGTCCCTCTTTACTTCACATGTAGCAAGTACGCCTTACAACTAAGTCTTGTATCACCAAGAAGCCCTACTTTTCTATATTTTATCATTAATAGTAAATCATACATCAAGTTTTCATCTACGTACTGTCATAAGTTTATATCACAATTCAAGCCTAAACTCATTATCCTTCCTTTCTTCGATAATATGTGTCACAATAAGAGAGAATTGAGTACAACACAATAATTTAGGCAATAGGTCTAATCACAATAATAGGCCAACAAGCCACCATCAACAACAATCAACCTAATAGAAATCCATCTTGAATCACCACAGTATGAATACAACTACACCCTCCTCATATCAAGATAAACGTAATGGCGACGAGTCCACAAAAGTGATCCATACCAACCTAGCTAATATCCAACCAAAACACCATGTTCGAAGACCTAGTCATGCTTTCTCCCGTCAATTCTACACAATACATATGTTTCGCTAATCAAAGTCTAACTAAAGTAAGCCATAACCTACCTCGAATGCAGAATAGGAGCCACGAACTACTCCGTAGGAGCCTTCTATTTTCGAAACGCCTCATAACGGTCAAAGTCTAACAATATGATACTAGGTAAACAACAAACCATGTATTTAAACAAGAACAACAAATTAGGGAAGAAGACCCACTTACTTCTACCCTTTTCAATGGATGAAACCATCCTTTAATGGTGAATTTATCATAACTTCTATCTCTACAATCATTAACCTTCAATTCGTGGGTTTCTAATCAATTTTACCCTTTAAAACAGATTTTAGGACAAAGTTTGCATTTTTATTAGAACCCTAAGTCTCAACATGCGATTCCAACCATAAGAAATCAAATTCCTTTCCTAGAAAGTGATAATCTATACTCCTAGATGATTAATCAACAATAAAATCAACAACCCACCAATTATTTACGGGTTTACTAATTCTAGGGTTCTAGGATTTTCACCCACCATTGATCGACCTTACAATAATCATGGAACTTGAAGAAGAAAGGAAAAGGAACGAATAAAGATGGAGACTTACCACTGAAGATGCTTTTAACAAAGAATGGAATGAAGTTTTTGCTCTCACTTCTTGAAAAGACTCCACTTTGAGGGTCTTGGGGATAATAGGTAGGAGTTGGGGTATTAAAATAGGGCATTCTGCCCCCCGTCGGTAGCTGTAGCAGCCATTTGGTCGCTACAGCGGTCCCGTTATGGCGGCCCTTTGGACGCTACCAAAGAAACCTGCCGGAACAAACCGAACGAAAACGGGCATAACTCCCTCATATGGAGGCCAAGCACGATGATTCTTTTTGCTATGGCTTCATTATTTCGATACGGATCTAATGGTTCAAACCTCACTAAAAAAAGATTGTCTGATCAATATAGAGCCGTTTCTATCCACAGACCTACGGTGAAAACATTGAATATGAGCTCGACAAAACCCAAACTATTACACCTCAAAAAAATTTCATGTCATCGTATGGTAAATAGACTGACGTAGGGTGAGGCATATAGGATGTTTCTACAAGTAAGAAGTAGTACATAACGATCCTCATTAAGATTCCAAAGACGTTTAAGGCAAGAAAAAAAAGTCGTTGAAGAATGTCAAGTATAAGTCGTGCTTTGAAAGAGGGTTACTAGTACCGAGCTAACGTTGATCAAATGGTGCCTTGAGGAAAAGTTATAACACTCCTTAGATTGCTAATGAAGTGTTAAACAAGTGCTAAGAAGGTTCCATAAGGATTAGAGATCAAACGAAATGACGGAATTAATTTTGGAAAAGTGGAGTTCTACGACCACTTATACGGTCCGTATAACTTTATACGGTCTGTATAACCCAACAGGAAGGATGTTTTTGATGTGGTGAACCACGGTCACTTATACGGACCGTACAATGTTATACAGACCGTATAATTGTCCGTATAACACCCGACGGGCTGAAAAATTTTCAAGTATAAAATGATGTTCCCACTTCTAATTTCTCATTCTTTCACTTCTCCACTTCTCTCAAGACCTCTAGAAGGTTCTACATATTTCATTTTTAAGAATCCAAAGGAAATCAAGGAGCAATATCATTAATCTAAGGGAATCAAGTGTAAGGGAGTCTCTAGGGTTGCTTGGAGTCAAGAAAACTCTTTGGATTGAAGCTAGGGTTTTTCTCAAGTGAAGTATTTTCATCCAAAGGCCATTATCATACTATCAAAGGTAAGTTTTATGATCAATTCATGTTACTTAGAGTATTTAGAGGTTGAAAGACTTGGATTATGGAGGAAAATAGAAAATGGGTTACAAATATGAGAATAGTAACATTTTTTAGTAGTAGCTTAATATGAATCATGATTCTTTATATGTTACGAGTATAGTTATTTTATAAATGATATTAAGAGTATGGAAGGAACATTATATGAGGTTGAAAGTAATGTTGTATTATGACCATGGTTATGGAGGCCACGAAATGGAAGTAGGAGAATTGAATAACGTGTGGTTGATGAATATTATTGATTATGATATGATAAATGTTGTTATTGGCGTTTAGGAGCTGATATATGATATGGAGAAAGTTGTATAAACAAAGGAAATGCTGCCCAATTTTCTCTAGCTTTAGTTCAAGCATGCTCATGTTATCGATTATCTAATATTAGTACGAACTCTTTTGAAGGTAGAAACGTGAATATTGGAGGGGAACGTTCAAGTGATAAAGTAGCTAAACGAAAAGGTATGTAAGGCTAGTCCCTTCTTTTCTAAGGCATGATTCCTATGACATGAATTCCCTTATCTCTCCATGACTTTCTTACATTCCGGGAACTATGAGTCAATGTTGATAGAGAGCTTCTTATGAGATAAAGATGAGAGATATGTCACAAATATGGTAATGATGACGATGAGTCTAAGCCTAAAGATCCTAAAGCTTATGATATGATAATTCCATGAAGCTAATGATCCCTATACGATTCTTTAATGTTATTCATTGTTGCTAGACCTACCTTATGATGCTAGTTCCTTCAAGGTGAGGTATGATGAATATGATTACTCCATAATGGAATCGGGGGTTCTCGACCTTACGTCACCCCGATATAGTTATAGATTATCTTTGAGTTCTGATGCATGCTTTATGAGATGTATATGATGATACAATTCCACCGTGCCTAGATGGCCGGACATGTCACCGCGAAGGCGGGCTGCATGTGATTCCACCCTGCCTAGATGGCCGGGCATGTCACCGCTAATGCGGGCTGCTTATGATTACACCGTTCCTAGAAGGCCGAACATGACACCACTAGTGGGCGGTGTTATGATGGTTACCCGAACGCGGGTTAACGATGATGGTATATATGATATGCATACATGTGTTTTCCTTTAAAGGTTAAGCAGGTTATATCTTCAACTCATGTTTCATGGTTTCTTTATTATGCTTTAAAATTCATGCCTTACATACTCAGTACAATGTTTGCACTGACATCCTTTTTCTTTTTTGGAATATTTATGTTCATCTCGTATGAACGGGGAGACGGGTGCGGATCCGTGGGGGCTTATCAATGATTCGGGAGCAACAAATTCACTACCACAAAGAGGCTTTCAGTGGCAATATATTTTTCTTTTAGCGATAATAGTTATTTCCACAAAAATATTTACCAGCAATTGGTTAATGCCATTGGATCCAAGGTCGGTAAAGCCTTTAGCGGCATTTATTGTTAGAGTTGAAGTTTGGTATTGCCACTAATAATTGATTCTAGAATATAATTAGCGGTAATTAAGTTATTGCCGCAAATTAATTGATGCAAATTAATTGCCGCTAAAAGCATATTTTGTTATAGTGAATATTCCGGAGGTGCTACTTATGATTACATTCTTTTTTATATATATTTGGGCATGACGGGATCCTGTCCCGTCCTTATGTCTAGTACTCTCTGAAGACAAGCTCGCATACGTACGCGCGGGTAAATTGTGTCCCATGCAGATGTCATTGTACTTTTCGTATATCATTTTTGTAGCCGTGAGGGCTTATGCATATAGATATAGGTTGCTTGGGAGATTATATATGTTTAGGTTGAGTATGATGATTAGCCTAATGATAGGTGCTCGCAGTCGCCTCCGGTACCCGTCATGGCCCTAGTTTGTTCGTACACAAACCCATCCGAAACTCATCGCAACCTCACCAAAACTTGTGTGATGTGTTCAAAATCATCTTATTAACATGTTGGAACTTCCAAAACTTTGACACGGTCATCCTAACCCGACGTTGACCGTGGTCAACCTAATCGCTAACTTAACTACTTCTCCATCAATGACCAATTTACACTGAACCTTGGGGAAAACCAACCCAATGACTTCATTAAGTCATTGATCATACTAACGGGACTCGGGAAAAAAGGTCAACAAGGTTAAATGGGTCAAAACACTATAATAACTAAATGGGTTGTTACAATACACCACCCGGGACCATTTCCCATCGGGTTCTTAGCTACCTTAAGCTTCCAATCTCAGTACTTAGCAAATTAGACTCACTTTTTCTGTACTTAGCCAATTAGGCTCATATTACATGTCTTTAGCCAATTTAGGCTCATATCATTCGCATCACCCCCTCCGGAACCATTTCCCATTGGATATCACATATGTATCCTCAAGTGTAATATACATGAGATACTATATGAAAGCATAAATACAACATGCACGTACTAAGCAACAAGACTATAAAGTAAAAGGCTCAATCTTAGCTCTTTTCCACTTTTAAACGAGTATTAAGTAGTGATGAGAACACACAATCACAAGTAAGACATGTATTAAGTGTCAACTGCATCGCGATCGTGATGAAGAACACCAGCAACAACACACCAACTTTTTTTGGTGTGTTCCAAACTTGGAATCAACCCTCGAAACTCATTCAGGACCCCCTATACACAAACTAAATATGCATTTCAGTCATAAGACATGTAACGGACCTGCTCGTACACTCAAAACATCAAAATGGGATTGTCTTAACTCGATGTTGACCACGGTCAATCGCAAATCACCTCAAAACCTAAAATCCCAACCAAAGGTCCAAAATACCCCGAGTCCCTCGAGAATCGAACAAATGATTCAACTATGTTATATAGTTTCGAACCCAATGGAATCAGCGAAACTTCAAAACAGACTCA
This sequence comes from Lycium ferocissimum, assembly GCF_029784015.1. Lineage (NCBI taxonomy): Eukaryota > Viridiplantae > Streptophyta > Magnoliopsida > Solanales > Solanaceae > Lycium > Lycium ferocissimum. The sequence continues at coordinate 64,951,001 of NC_081351.1, forward strand.
ATTACCCCAGATGTTCACTTTGGTCAACCATTCTCATTTCATAACTTAAGGATTTTCAAAATATCCTTTTTCTTATCTGAAACACACCTGAATGCCTTGAAAAAAGTGCCACCCTTCCTCGCAATTCAAAAACAACATAATA
>NC_081351.1:64951242-65017711 GCF_029784015.1 Lycium ferocissimum
TCTAGGCATAGAAATGATGAAGATGATTTTCATTATCATCTTAGCCCCTTAAGTATTAAATACATGTGGACTATGGCCCACATGTCACATGCAAGGCCACATGGCCATTTTTTTCATGAAATAAAATTTCCAAGACTTCACTTTTGGTCCCAAATTTTCATGAAATGTCGAACTTCAAATAATTCATCTTTTGGTTCCATATTTCATGAAATACTAATTTCCATAATTCCACTTTTAACCCCAAATTTTTCTTAGTACCTCCATCCCATGAAATCATAAGCGACTTATGCCTTACAACAAAGTCGGAAGATAGCCTTGTCCGTAACTCTTCGCAACCAACTTAAAATATTCCGACGTACAAAATGTGAGATATAACAATAACGTAAGTGATGATGATGATGATGTTGAGGACACGTATGTATATGGCCGGGTATGATATCAATCGCGCGTGCACTACTGCAGTTGGGTACGGATAACAATGAGCCTTGGTAGGTCCAGGTATGTATAATACCGAGCCTTGTCATGGCCGGCTATGTGAGACACCGAACCTCTATGGTCGGGTATGGTACTACTATGTATGTAGGCATATGTAATTAAAGGTTCCCATTAGAAAAAGGGTAAGAAAATATGATGAACGTCGCTAGAGGTCTAAATGGCTCTATCATCCCATGACTCTTCTATCTTATGTTATTTCTCATGCTTCTATTATACTATTGATTATGCTTTACATACTCAATACATTGTTCGTACTGACGTCTTTTTGTTTGTGGACGCTTCGCCATACCCGCAGATGGATAGTGAGATAGACTTGATCCATAGACTGCATAGAGGAGCTCCATTTGATTCGGAGCTGCAGCTGTTGGTACTATTCTTTTGTGTATATACATATGGGCATAGCGGGGTCATGTCCTGTCTATATGATGTTAGACACTCTTTCTAGAGGCTCGTAGATAGTTATGTATAGTTAGATGTCATGCAGCCTTGTCGGCTCATATTTTGTATATCATTTTGTCAGCCTCGTCGGCTTGTGTATATGTATATGGGCATGATTATTGATGTTGATATAAAAGTGCTTTAGCCCAATGGAAAAGGTATTACTGATGCATAGAGATTGTTAGCAGGCTATGTGGCTCACCTAGATATGATTGTGAAAGTATGATGAGCGGTGCCTGGTGGGTTAGCTCCGGGTGCCCGTCATGGCCCTCCGGTTGGGTCGTGACAGTATGTTAAGGCTAGTCCCTTTCTTTCTAAAGGCATGATTCTTTTCTTGTGAACCTATATGTGTTTTTCATAACATCCTTATTCTCAAACGTTAGAAGTTCATGATTCTCAAAGTTCTTATTATACTAAGGATAGATGTTTTCTAAGATGATAATGATGATGATGATGACCCCATTTCTAGAAATTTGAAGGCTTATGATTTTGATGCTATCACGAGATTGTTGAGCTTATTTCATGATTTTCTTAATTTTATTCATTGTTGTTGATCTCACCTTATGATAGTTGTCCCTTCAAGGTGAGATATAGCGATATTGATTGTTCCATAATATAATCGGAGGCTACTGACCTTATGTCACTCCGATAGAGTTGTGCCTTATGAATAGAATGGTAGTATGGCACTCAACCGAGTAGGGTCTTAGGTGTTAGTTGCGGCCCTCCGATTTGGGTCGTGACAACAACACTAGTACTCATAGGCATCATAGGCCGACAATGATTATATAACACATATAAGATGAAGAAATCAACAAGTAAAGAAGATAAGCCAATCAAGTACAGTCACGAAATCATACTTGAAGTAAAATTTCAGTATGAGTATGTAAATCACCAAGTAAGCAATCATAAGTAAATGAATGAATGTAATGCAATGCACTGGCCAACTCTCCACTCCCGTACATACATGCCAAGGGCTATGCCTCAAAGGCATGACCAATAGGGGATCCTCGAAGTCAATGTACCAAATCGCTCTCCGCCAAAGACTTTGGAAACTATCAATATATCTCACTCTCCGGCAAAGACCTTTGAGGCTATCAATCACTCTCGCTCTCCTGCAAAATACCTCGAAAGCTATCAATATATCTCACTCTCTGGCGAAGACCTCGGAGTCTATCAATCACTCTCGCACTATCATATCAGTCATATATGAAAATGGAAGGCATGTCATGCATGGAAGCAATCTCAACAACAACGCAAATCATAGAATCAATAGATGCATGTCATGAATACAAGTCATAACTCAAGTCGACAATATTATCCTTCCCTAGTCCATGAAATAAGTAAGATATCAAGTGACAAGGGCAGATTCAATCACTAATCACAAATATTAGCAACCATAGTGACAAGCTCACGTAACAACATCCATACCAAACTTGTGGATTCATCACCACAACCATGCCTGAAGGCCTATCATGCTTTCCCCATGTCACTTACTAAAGACACATGACGGTATCCGGGGGCTAACCACCGAACACCACTCATCCCGTTACTCATCTACTCTCATCCATAACATATACTCCATAATCATAGAATTCTATCATCTATACGAAACATATTTACTTTTATAAACATAAGCCCTTACATTATCAAATAGATATATATATATATATATATATATATATATATATATATATATATATATATATATATATATATATATATATATGCATATACATGAAAACCGTGAGACCATAATACTCGTACATGCGTATCTACGACCTCTGTTAGAGTACTAGACATATAGACGGGACAGACCCCCGTCATGCCCAAATCATGAATATATACATATATGTACAAAAAAAGAATAATCAATGCTTTTTCCGGAAAACGGAGTGCTCTCCAATCGACTACTAGCTCTACAGGTCCACCGTCTCCTTGTCAACATGGAGGTATGAACACGAGCGTCCAAAGAAAATGGACGTCGATTTAACATTGTGCGAGTATGTAAGGCGAGTGAATGAAAAAACATAATAAGGAGATCATAAGTCGTGAGATGAGGATACAACCTGTGTACTCTTTTAAGTATAGCTACATTTCATATACATACATCATACACAAACATATCATGTGCATTATCATAACGTATGCCTTATCATATCACATATACATCATCATACCATACATGCATCATCACGTCAATCGTACATCATCATGTCGTTAACCCGCGTCCGGGTAACCATCATATGCAGCCCACTAGTGGTGATCATGTCTGGCCTTCTAGGCGCGGTGGAATCATAGCAGCCCGCCGTAGCGGTGACATATCCAGCCAATTAGGCACGGTGGAATCTCAAGCAGCCCGCCTTAGCGGTGACATGTCCGGCCAATTAGGCACGGTGGAATCACATTATCATACATATCATGCATTTGTCATCATACATATCATAGACTCATCATTATTAATCGTGTCATGACATAGCATGGCTCTATCATAATTTAATATCATTATACATATATCATCAAATCATACCTTAGAACTTGAAAGCAACTATAGCCGTGCCATGTGGTGGCATAAGGTCGTAGACCCCCGATTACATTATGGAGTAGTCATAGTCGTTATATCTCACCTTGGAAGGACTACATTTAAGGTGAGTGTGCATGAGGAAGACATTAATGGATCGTAGTCAACATCATTAGGTTCGTAGATACATCATATCGTAATCTCTAGGATCCTTAGGCTTGAACTTAGCATTATCGTCATTGTATTCTTAGCATATTTCTTATCTCATATGAGTATTCATGAACATAGGCTCTTCATCTTTCGGAGTATATGAATTCCATGAGAAAGAGGAAAATCATACATAGGATTCTCCTTTAATGCACTCGTTTATACCTTCAAGGGAATTCGTATCGACGTTAGCTAAGAAATCATAAAAACGTACTTACTAAAGCTAGAGAAAATGGGGCAGCATTTCCTTTGTTTATACTACTTCCTCCCATATTCCATATCAACTCCCAATATTCATAACAACAATCACAATATCGCTAACAACAATCATCATTCATTTACATTATTCACATTTCGCAATCCCACTCCAATTCTCCATAATCATGAACAAAGTCCACTATCATGTTCTTTCACCTATAATACTCATTCCATGTTCTAAATATCATTTATAACGTATTTATAATCTCAACGTATCCATTTCCATGATTCATTTCAACTACTATCCAATAATGACACCATTCACCCATTTATGACCCATTTTCTATACTCTTCTATAATCCATGTGTTTCAACTTACTAATAGTTCAAACAACATAGAAAGATCATGAAACTCACCTTAGATGATAGAGGAATAAGCCTTGAATGGTAATACACCACTTGCACCAAAACCTTATTTCACCTTTCTTGAGATTTCTTGACTTGGATGACTTTAATGAGGTTTCCTTCACTTGATTCACTCCAATTCTTGTTATTGATCTTTGATTTCCTTAGTTTTCTTGTGGATGAAATGTATGGAAGATTCTATAGGTCTTGAGAGATGGAAGAAGTTGATGGAAATGAAATAAATGAAGTGGGCATCACATTTAAAGACTTGGAACATTTCAGTCGTTGGGAGTTCACGGCATGTTTCCACGGTCCGTGAAAACCTAGTTTTAGTGGAATTGTCGTGGTTCACGACCAGCCAGACATCTCCTCTTGCGAGTTCCACGGACACATCCACGGTCCGTGGATCATGATGCTATCCGTGGAACATGGTCGTGGAAATCACAGTTCCACCGAAGTTGTTCGCGTCGTTTCGTTTGATCTCCAATCCTTATGGAACCTTCTTAACACTTTTTTATCATTTCATTAGCAATCTTAGGAACATTATAACTCTTCTCCAAAACATTCTTAAAGCATCACTAACTCAATACTCGCAATTTTTCCCGATACACTCAACTTATAACTCGCTTTCCTTAACAACTTCTTTCTTTAACCCGAATGTCTTTGGAAATCTTAATTAGGACCGTCAATTGCTATTTCTTGCTTATCAAAACTTTGTATATGTCATGTCCTTCGTTAGTCTATTCACTTCGTACGCTAAGTGGGAAATTTGGAGGTGTAACGTTCTTCCCTTTTGGAACATTCGTCCTGGAATGTTAAGTCATCGAAATTCTATAAAAATTTCGCCAAAGTTTCCCGTAATATAGCATTACCATCCCGTCACAATAACCCATAATGACATTGCCTCGGAGTACACAATACAACGACAATATAAATTGCACACACGACCATATGCATAAAAGAAAAGTATATACCTTATAATCTCGATGCTCATCATAGATCTCTTCAAGCTGAAATAAATGCGGATATGTGGATTTCATCTTCTCTTCCGCTTCCCAAGTCATCTCTTCTTGGTTGTTATTTCGCCATAAGACTTTAACTGAAGCTACTTCCTTATTCCGAAGTTTCCGTACTTGCCTGTCTAATATGGCAATAGGCACTTCTTCATAGTTTAGCTTTTCTGTGATTTGAACATCATCGCCGGCTGTCTTTGTGGGATCTCCAACACATTTGCGGCATTCGAGACATGGAATCTTTTGGATGAACTAACTCAAGCTCTGAAGGCAAGTCCAGTTCATAAGCTACTTGACCCACCTTGCGGATAATCTTGTAGGGTCCAATATATCGAGGACTCAGCTTTCCTTTCTTGCCAAATCTCATCACCCCTTTCATTGGTGGCACTTTCAAAAACACCCAATCTTCGACCTGAAATTCTAGATTTCGCCGGCGGTTACTCGCATAAGATTTTTGGCGACTTTGGGCTGTCGACAATCGATCTCGGATCATCTTGACTTTTTTCACAGCTTGTTGAATCAACTCGGGGCCTATTAATTGCACTTCTCCGACGTCAAACCATCCAATTGGAGATCTGTACTTCCTTCCATATAACGCTTCATACGGAGCCATTTAGATACTGGAATGGTAGCTATTGTTGTAGGCAAATTCGATTAGGGGTAAGTGGTCATCCCAACTACCACCAAAATCTAAAACACACGCCCGTAGCATATCCTCCAAAGTCTGGATGGTACGCTCGGCTTGTCCATTAGTTTGTGGATGAAATGTCGTGTTGAGCCTTACTTGAGTACCTAGACCTTCTAGGAAAGATTTCCAGAACTTGGCTGTAAACTGTGCCCCTCTGTCTGTAATAATGGATATTGGAATGCCATGGAGTCTCACAATTTCCTTGATATACAACCTGGCATAATCTTCTGCTGAGTATGTGGTTTTGACTGGGAGAAAATGAGCTGCTTTCGTCAATATGTCCACAATCACCCATATAGAATCATACTTGTCTCGGGAACGAGGTAATCCTACAATAAAATCCATATTGATCACTTCCCATTTCCACGTAGGAATTTCCATCGCTTGCAATAATCCTCCTGGCTTTTGATGTTCTATCTTTACTTGCTGGAAATTTGGACATTGGGCCACAAATTCTGTTATATCTCTTTTCATGCCATCCCACCAATACATCATCTTGAGATCATGGTACATCTTTGTCGTTCCTGGATGGATGGAATACCGAGAATAATAAACTTCCTCTAGGATCCGATGACGCAATTCTGCAACGTTTGGAACACATAGCCTGCCTCGGTATCTGAGAATTCCATCTATAGAAGTTTCAAATGGGGACTTCTCTTTTGCATGACATATATCTCTATAATGGCTCAATTGAGGATCTTCATATTGCCACTCTTTTACTTCCATATCCAAGGACGAAACTGTGGGATCATGAATACTAATCCCTGCGTCACCTGAATCAATTAAACGTACCCTAAGATTGGCTAGTTGGTGGAGCTCATGAACCATTTCTTTCTTCTCTGAGGGAACTTCACATAGACTACCCGTAGATCGGCGGCTAAGCGCATCCGCTACTACATTTGCCTTTCCAGGGTGGTATAAGATATTCACGTCATAATCTTTCAGTAATTCTAACCACCGCCTTTGCCGCAGATTCAACTCCCTTTGTTTGAAAATATATTGAAGGCTCTTGTGATCTGTATAGATATCAACGTGCACGCCATACAAGTAATGTCTCTACATCTTCAATGCATGAATCCGAATGACCAATTCAAGATCATGAGTTGGGTAGTTCTTTTCATGTTTCCGCAGCTGTCTCGAAGCATAAGCAATGACTTTTCCCTGCTGCATTAAGACACATCCTAGTCCAACGCCGGAAGCATCGCAATACACAACATAGCCATCCAGCCCTTCTGGAAGTGTGAAGACTGGAGTTGAGGTCAACCTGTCCTTCAACTCTTGGAAGCTACGCTCACAAGCGTCATTCCACTAAAATTTAGCTGACTTCTGGGTTAGCTTTGTCAATGGGGTTGAGATAGATGAAAAGCCCTCTACAAATCTTCTATAATAACCTGCCAATCCCAGAAAACTACGAACTTCTATAGGCGTCGTAGGCCTTGGCCACGTCTTCACAGCCTCAATTTTCTGAGTGTCAACTCTAATACCATCATCTGAAATAACATGCCCCAGAAATGTCACAGAATTTAGCCAGAACTCGCACTTTAAAAATTTTGCATACAACTCCCGAGTTCGAAGAATTCCATGAACAATACGTAAATGATCTGCATGTTCTGATTCTGTGCGAGAATACACCAGAATATCATCAATAAATACTATCACGAATAAATCTAAGAGAGGCCTGAATACATTATTTATTAAATTCATGAACACGGCTGGTGCATTAGTTAACCCAAACGACATCACTCAGAATTCATAATGGCCATATCTCATTACGTTCTTGTCTTGGGAATATCTTCTTCCGACTCTCACTTGATGATAACCCGATCTCAAATCTATTTTAGAAAACCACTTGGCACCTTGTAGCTGATCAAATAAATCATCAATCCTCGGAAGAGGATATCTGTTCTTTATTGTTACCCTGTTCAACTGCCTATAATCAATGCACATTCGTAGGGAGCCGTCCTTCTTTCTCACAAATAGGACTAGTGCTCCCCACGGGGATGAGCTGGGTCTAATAAACCCCTTCTCAAGCAAATCTTTCAACTGTGCCTGTAATTCTTTCAATTCTGCCGGAGCCATTCGGTAAGGAGGGATAGAAATGGGCTTGATATCCGGCAACACATCAATAGCAAACTCAATTTCTCTTTCCGGAGGAAGGCCTGAAAGTTCATCTGGAAATACATTCGGGAATTCATTCACTACCGGAATAGATTGGAAAGTTAGAGACTTTGCTTCCATATCATGAACTCGAACTAGGTGATAAATGTAGCCTTTGGCTATCATCTTTCTTGCCTTGAGGTAGAAAATAAACCTACCCCTTGGAGTTGCTGTATTACCTTTCCATTCAAGCACAGGCCCTCCCGGAAATTGAAATCGAACTAATTCAATCGGCAATCAACATTAGCATAGCATGAGGCCAACCAATCCATACCCATAATTACATCGAAGCCTAGCATCTCCAGCTCAACTAAATCAGCTTTGGTTTGACGATCACATATCACAATTATACAATCTTTATATACTTGTTTGGCTATCACGGGATCACCAACCGGAGTAGACACCTCAAAAGGTTTGATTGGCTCGGGTTTCACCCCAATACGATTAGCCACATAGGGAGTAATATAAGATAACGTGGACCCCATATCTATCAATGCATACACATCATAAGAACATATGGACAATGTACCTGTAACCACATCTGGGGAGGACTCGAGATCCTGTCGTCCAGCTAAGGCATACAAGCGAGGTTGGGTGGCGCCTGAAGTAGATGATCCCCCTCGGCCTGCTGGAAACTGGGGAGTCTGCCTTGTCGGACGCACTGATGAAGAACCTGCTGCTGATCCTGTGGGCTGACCCCACCTCTGCCGTATCTCGAAGGAAAATCACGCAACAAGTGTCCAGTATGTCCACAAATATAGCAAGCATCTGTGCCCTGGCGACATGGCCCGGAGTGCAGTTTTCTGCACTGACTGCATCGGGGAACCGATGGTCTCCCCTGACTGTAATCTCCCCTAAACTGTTACACCTCAGAAAATTTTCCGTTGATGCATAGTAAATAGGCTAATGAAGAGCATGAGGTATATGATGTCTCAAGAAGTAAGAAGTAGCATTTGATGACCTTAAGTAAGATTTCAAAGACATTCGATGTTAGACGAGAAAGGTTGCCAAGAGAAGGCAAAGCTTACGATAAGTATCGGAAAGAATTTATGAGTAACGAGTTAATGGTGACTTAAAGATATTATGAAGAAGAGTTATAACGTCCCTTAGATTGGTATTGAGGTGTTAGACAAGTGCCAAGAAAGTTCCATAAGGATTGGAGGTCAAACGAGTCGACGAGAACAAGATCGGAACCAGGCATTATACGGCTGCATACTTTGGCCGTATAAAATATACGGACCGTATGTCCAGCCGTAGGTTCAGCCCAGAATGGCATACCTCCGGACCAAATATACGGTCACATACGACTTCCGTGAAAATTATGCGGACCGTATGTTGGTCCGTACTTCTGGTCGGGGCTGCATTTGTGTATTTAATGAGGATTCAAGTTTTATTTCATTTCATTTCATCTCTCACTCCCCGCTTCTCTCTAAACATCTCTCCACATTTCTCCCACAAGTTTTCAAGAGAATTAGTGTTCAACTTCATCAAACCAAGTGAATCAAGTATAAGAAACCCATTAAAGTTCATCCAAGGCAAGAATCCAAGTGAAGGAAAAACTAGGGTTTTGCTCAAGTGAGGTATTTGCACCAGGTTCATTCCTACACCTTCTAAGGTAAGTTTTATGATGTTCCCATGTTGTTTAAAGTATTTGGAAGTTGAAACACTTGGATTGCAAAAGAATATAAGAAATGGGTCATGAATGTGCAATAATGCCACTTTTGAATAGATGTTGGAATGAGTTATGATTCTTGATACATTATGAATATGATCATGTTACAAATGATATTGAAAGTATGGAAATCAACATTTTATGTGAATGAGCGTATTGTCGAGATATGACTATGAATATGGATGTATTGAAGTGAATTGTGAAGAAAGAGTAATGTAGTTGACTAAAGGCCATTGTGATGATATTATGAATGTTATTATTAATGTTTGGGAGTTGATATATGATATGGAGGAAGTCGTATAAATAAAGGAGATGTTTGTCCGATTTCTCTAGAATTAGTCATGAATGCTAAGCTATCCATTCTCTAATGATTAGTATAACTTCAATGAAGGTAGAACGTGAGCCTTGAAGAAGAACGTACAGGTGATATAATAGTTGCACGAAAAGGTATGTAAGGCTAACCCTTCTTTCATAAGGCATGGTTCTTGGGCCAAATATTTATCCTTCAACGAGTTCATGATATTTCCCCAATGATCCTATCTCTAGAAGCTATTAAGCTTACGATGCCCAAATGATACGATTGTACTAAGTCCCTTACATGACGAGTAATACTCTAAGAATATAAGGTAACGAATGACGATAGTAAAAAGGCTAAAGATAGATATGAGCTTATATGTATGTGTGCCCATGAGAGGCTACTGTGAACACCGAGCTTATACGGCCGGGTAGAATATAATGAATATGTATGTGTGCCCATGAGAGCCCTACGCACGGAACACCGAGCTTATATGGACGGGAATATAGAATATATATATATATATATATATATATATATATATATATATATATATATATATATATATATATATATATATAACGACGCGCGCACACCACTGCAGTTGGGTACGAACAACCCTAAGCCTTGGTAGGGCCAGGTACGTGAAACACCGAACCTTCGTGGTCGGGTATGCTATATAAATGCTATGTACATGACATCTATATGAGTACGAATAAGCTAAGTATATGACATCTATATGAGTACGAATAAGCTAAGTATATGACATCTATATGAGTACGACTATGCTATGTATATGACATCAATTAGAGTACGAATACGTTAAGACCATGTAAGTGCCAAGTAAGGGCTATGTATATGCAATGTATATGATATGAGCATGAGTATGAAGGGAGATACGAATACGAATACGAAAATAGATACGAAAGGTAAATGAGCAAGGATATGAATGTATGTACGCGAACCCGCAATAGAAATGGAATGTCCCTATAGAAAGCAAGTAAGTGCTATGATGATGATGCTATTACCTCCCATCTTATGTTATTTCATATGTTATCCATTATGCTTCCAATTTAATATTGATCATGCTTTACATACTCGGTACATTCTTTCGTGCGCGTCCTTTTGTTTGTGGACGCTGCGTCATGCCGCAGTGGACGGGGAGACGGAACTTGATCCATAGTTGTATTATCTCAGGGACTACATAGCGGAGCTCCATTTCATTCGGAGCTGCAGCTTTTGGTATAGATTCCTTTGTGTATATATCCATGGGCACGGCGGGGTCCTGTCCCACCCATATGTTATGATATGATGTACCTTTCTTAGAGGCTCGTAGACATTGTGTATATGGTTCGATATGTTCGGCCTTGTCGGCCTATATTTTGGGATGTTATTTTGATCGCCTAGGCGGCGCATGTATACTTATTATGGGCATAGATGTGTTGTTGCTCAATGAGTTTAACAGGATGAATGAAAAGCATGATAAGTATATGGCTCACCTAGATGTGATGTATAAGCATGTTAAGGGGTGCCCGGGAGGGCTTGCACCGGGTGCTCGTCGCGGCCCTCCAGTTGGGTCGTGACATAAACTGAGAACCTGGGGCCCTCAAACTCTGGCCCTGCCCTGAACAGAAAGAGCGATCAAATCTCCGGCCTGTAAATCGGGAAGGTGCATTCGTCACTGATTGTCCTGAGTGCCTAGAATGTGTTTTCCTTGACCCCCCTCTATAATCACCACCTGTGCCCATAGATCTGGCCCTTTTGCCCTCTATCAACATCACGATCACCCCTTTGCGGAGGTTGTTGTCCGTCCTGATTCTGGGCATGAGCTTGAATACGGTAAATGTCCATCCCATCCTACAATGAAGTTGTCAAGCAATCTTTAAACAAATGTGGCCTAAGCCACTCACAAATCTGTGCACCCGATCTCCTATATCCGCCACCACAGTCGGGGCATATCTGGCCAAGGAATTAAATTGAAGGCTATACTCCCGGGCGCTCATGTTCCCTTGCGTCAAATTTAGAAATCTATCCGCCCTAGCTCGGCGGACCTCGGGTGGCAAGTAATGACGGATGAAAGCGTCTACAAATTCTTGCCACACGGGAAGAGGCGCATTCTCTTGCCTCGATGCTATCCAATTATTATACCATAAAATCGCCACATCCCGGAGTCTATATGATGCCAACTCTACGGATTCGGTCTCGAAAGCATGAATAATCCGTAAAGTTCTCAACATTTCATCAATGAAACCTTACGGGTCTTCATCTGGCTTTGACCCAAAGAATTTCGGGGGATTTAAACTCACGAAGTCACGGGCTCTAGTACTAGCTGATCGATTACTTAGGCCCGCATTTTGCCATTGTGCCTGGGCGGCAACCAACTGTGTCAATAATTGAATGGCCTCAGTCACTTGTTGACCCGAAGTAGCCGGTGGAGGAACTGGAGGCATAGGAGCTGGTGCTGAAGCCCCTTCTTGCTCTTCCGTAATAGGTGGAGTAGTGGAGGCATTAGATGGAGCCTCATGGTGTGACTCACCCTCATCTATATTCATAGGCGGCTCACTTTCCTCCTGCCTTCTCGTAGTAATCTTGCCCTTCTGGGCGGCTTTAGCTTTTTCTTTTGGCGGCATTTCTGAAATCATAGCACACTCATTAGGGAGGATTAAATCTTATACATGGCTCTACCGCACGATCTCATAAGAAGAAATATGGTCATTTTTCCTAAATGCCCTGTAGCCTCTTATTTATTAGCGTGGCGCGTAACACACCATAAACAAGACTCCACTAGACACGGCTCGTAGACACTTCCTAGGACCGAACTGCTCTGATACCACTTCTGTCACGACCCGGCTACGGGCCATGACGGGTATCCGGGGCTAACCACCGAACACCACTCATCCTGTTACTCATCTACTCTCATCCATAACATATACTCATAATCATAGAAATCTATCATCATTTGAAACATATTTACTTTTATAAACATAAGCCCTTCGGCTATCAAAATAATATATATATATATATATATATATATATATATGCATATACATGAAAACCGTGAGACCATAATACCCACACATGCGTATCTACGAGCCTCTACTAGAGTACTAGACATATAGACGGGACAGGACCCCGTCGTGCCCAAATCATGAATATATACATATATGTACCAAAAGAATAATCAATGGCACCTCCGGAACATGGAGAGCTCTCCAATCAGCTACTAGCTCCTACGGGTCTCCACCGTCTCCTTGCCAACCTGTGGGCATGAACACAGCGTCCAAAGAAAATGGACGTCAGTACGAACATTGTACTGAGTATGTAAGGCAGGAATGAAGAAAACATAATAAGGAGATCATAAGTCGTGAGATGAGGATACAACCTGTGCACTCCTTTAAGTATAGCTACATTTCATATACATACATCATACACAAACATATCATGTGCATTATCATAACGTATGCCTTATCATATCACATATACATCATCATACCATACATGCATCATCACGTCAATCGTACATCATTATGTCGTTAACCCGCGTTCGGGTAACCATCATATGCAGCCCACTAGTGGTGATCATGTCCGCCCTTCTAGGCGCGGTGGAATCATAGTAGCCCGCCGTAGTGGTGACATGTCCAGCCAATTAGGCACGGTGGAATCTCAAGCAGCCCGCTTTAGCGGTGACATGTCCGGCCAATTAGGCACGGTGGAATCACATCGTCATACATATCATGCATTTGTCATCATACATATCATAGACTCATCATTATTAATCGTGTCATAACATAGCATGGCTCTATCATAATTTAATATCATTATACATATATCATCAAATCATACCTTAGAACTTGAAAGCAACTATAGCTGTGTCGGGGTGGCGTAAGGTCGTAGACCCCCGATTACATTATGGAGTAGTCATAGTCGTTATATCTCATTTAAGGTGAGTGTACATGGGGAAGACATTAATGGATCGTAGTCAACATCATTAGCTTCGTAGATACATCATATCGTAATCTCTAGGATCCTTAGGCATGAACTTAGCATTATCGTCATCGTATTCTTAGCATATTTCTTATCTCATATGAGTATTCATGAACATAGGCTCTTTATCTTTCGGAGTATAGGAATTCCATGAAGAAAGAGAAAAATCATACATAGGATTCATGCCTTAGGAAGGAGGGTTGAGCCTTACATACCTTTGTCGTTTAATTATTCTATTGCTTGCTCGTTCTCCTTTAATGCACTCGTTTATACCTTCAAGGGAATTCGTATCGACGTTAGCTAAGAAATCAAAAAAACGTACTTACTAAAGCTAGAGAAAATGGGGAAGCATTTCCTTTGTTTATACTACTTCCTCCCATATTCCATATCAACTCCCAATATTCATAACAACAATCACAATATCGCTAACAACAATCATCATTCATTTACATTATTCACATTTCACAATCCCACTCCAATTCTCCATAATCATGAGTAAAGTCCACTATCATGTTCTTTCACCTATAATACTCATTCCATGTTCTAAATATCATTTATAACGTATTTATAATCTCAACGTATCCATTTCCATGATTCATTTCAACTACTATCCAATAATGACACCATTCACCCATTTATGACCCATTTTCTATACTCTTCTATAATCTATGTGTTTCAACTTACTAATACTTCAAACAACATAGAAATATCATGAAACTCACCTTAGATGATAGAGGAATAAGCCTTGAATGGTAATACACCACTTGCACCAAAACCCTATTTCACCTTTCTTGAGATTTCTTGACTTGGATGACTTTAATGGGTTTCCTTCACTTGATTCGCTCCAATTCTTGTTATTGATCTTTGATTTCCTTAGTTTTCTTATGGATGAAATGTATGGAAGATTCTAGAGGTCTTGAGAGATGGAAGAAGTTGATGGAAATGAAATAAATGAAGTGGGCATCACATTTAAAGACTTGGAACAATTCAGTCGTCGGGAGTTCCACGGTCCGTGGAACCTAGTGTTGGCCGTGGAACTGGTCGTGGTTCATGACCAGCCAGCCATCTCCTCTGCTGGCAGTTCCACGGACACATCCACGGTCCGTGGATCATGATGTTGTCCGTGGAACATGGTCATGGAACTCACAGATCCACCGAAGTTGTTCCCGTCGTTTCGTTTGATCTCCAATCCTTATGGAACTTTCTTAACACTTGTTTATCACTTCATTAACAATCTTAGGAACATTATAACTCTTCTCTAAAACATTCTTGAAGCATCACTAACTCAATACTTGCAATTTTTCCCTACATACTCAACTTATAACTCTATTTCCTTAACAACTTCTTTCTTTAACCCGAATGTCTTTGGAAATCTTAATTTTAGGACCGTTAATTGCTATTTCTTGCTTATCAAAACTTTGTATATGTCATGTCCTTCGTTAGTCTATTCACTGTACGCTAAGGGGAAATTTCTGAGGTGTAACACCCCGTCAATATCTACAACTACATACAATTCTCTAATTGGAGCCTAAAAAGGTAAACCGTAAACTACCTCAAAGTTGAACAGGTGCCATGAACCTCAACCCAGCACCTTTCCCTTTCGGATAGCCTAAGAACGATGAAAGTCTATCAAATACACATTCTATGTTAGAATACGAATCTATGGACACCCATATTGCTATACTTCTAAATGGAACCCCGAAACACATCCCAAAAAGTGACCCTGGGCCCACAAGGACAAAACTGAAATTTAAAATTAGAAACATGCTCTCCAAATCAAAATAGTCAAAATCCTAACTTTCACGGAAATCTAACCCCAATTGAGCCTCCGATTTCATTAATTATCAAAACCCCCAAATTATAGAGAAAACCTAAATTTCATATCAAGAATTTTGGATTGAATAGGAAATTCAAGCTTAGGAATAGTTTAATCATTGATTAGTAAGTCTAAATCCACAAGATGGATTCAAAAGGTGTAAATCTAAGCATTTAACCTAATATAATACATACTCTTAGCAGTTGGGTTTAAACCCTAAGTTTTCTACCTTCAAATCACGGAAATGATGATAAAATAATGAAGATAATCACTAGTAATTACTACGGTTGGGCTTAGAATCTTACCCCCAAGAAAAAACTTGAATTTGGTGCTTGAAATTTCTCTAAACCATAGCTCTTTAGGTCTCAAAAATGGTTTGGGAAGAACGAGGTTCAAATGTTGCGAAGAGGAAATAAAAAGGGTTTTCTCACCCAGCGAATCCCGCTGCTGTGGACATCTCTTCGCAGATTCGGGATCGCACCTGCGGAGAAAATGCTGCGGGAGTGGTCTCCACTAAAACAACAAAAACACGCAGGGGCGTGTGAAGTTCCGTAGATGCCCCCCCCCCCCCCAGCCCAGACATTATAGCACCTGCCGACCAAACCCCATATGTGCGGTTACACAAGCACTAGATGTAAAATGATTAGTCTCCCAAACTTTCGATCTAACACCCGAAACTTATTCGGAATACCACAGACACAAACCAAAAATGCAAACTTATCATAAAATATGCTACGAAATCACTTGCGCACTCGAATTTCTCAAAAGAGTTCTCCTTGATCCGGTTTTGACCCAAGTCAACTCCAACCAAACCAAAACCAACATTTCCAACAAATGACCCAAAACACAAACAGACGCCTCAGGACCAGAACCAAAGGCTAAACTAAGCCAAAAATCACCTTACGGACCTATAGGATCTATCAGAATTCGATTTCGGACGCAATTTCCAAAAAGTCAACTATTGGTCAATTTTTTTTGACTTACTCAACTTAGAAATCTCTAAAATTCTCAAAACCAACCAAGACCAATCTAATTACCTCAGAAATCGTGCCACTCATGCTCGCAAGTAATCAATACTGAAAATAGACTTCAAGAAGGGTATTTTGGGAAAAAGATAAAAGCCTAAATGACCAAACGGGTCGTTACTATTATAGTTCATTTTACTCGAGACATAAAATATACGTCGAGGTTGTGGACTCTATTTGAATTTTTGTATTTTTAGCGTCGCCACCTAATATATAAGAAAAATTAGGAAAACCAAGTTAAAAGGGTTTATCAAACAAGAGAGAAATCCTTTTTAAACTAGAGTTTGAGGTAAGGGTTCTGGTGATCCCCTAGGGAAGGTTTTAAGCACCCTAGTATTAAGGATTCATAGAATACAGTTGACCTACGAGCTACAATGTGTGATTAATTATAATTATTTGCTAAAAGAGTTTTCTTTCTTGTAAATCTGTCATGGCATATCATAAGCATTCTTTGGCAAAAATTCTTCTGTTTCATGACAAAAGAGTTGGATTTCCTTTGAAAATGTCTATAAGGGTCAAAGTCATTTCATTTCCGAACCAAAACACACTTAAAATTTCTTTTAAATAGAGTTCCACTATTTGGTCCAATGTCATGCTTTTAGTCCTTATAAGTTTATTTTTTGAAAATAATTTGAATGTATTCTGCTTGTAAAATATGCCATGGGTTTATACAAGTAGGAAAATATAACGACCCGTTTGATCGTTATTGCATTTCCAACCCTTTTGATCCCTTTCCAAGATTTATTAGCTCATATTTGACCCACGGGAACTATTGGCACGCTTCTCGAGGTCATCAGAGTTAATTTGGTAAGTTTTGGGGAAATTTGGCTTAAAAGCAAAAAATAATTGACTCAAAGTTGGCTTTTGGGTAAATGGACTTTTTTCGGGAATCCGTCCATTCTGAGAGGTCCGAGGGTCTTTTAGAACTTGTGTGCATATTTGGTTAGGTTCGTATGCATTTTGGGACTTGGGTTGGGAAGTTATTTTTGAGGTATCGTGGTTGACTCGGTCAACGAGACACCCGATGGAAATTTTGAGACCACGAGTGCGTTCGTAGCATGTTTTTATATGTGTCTACATATCTGGTTTGTGAGCAAATGGTCTCGAGTGATAGTCAGAATTTTGGGTTGAATTATGAAACTTGAGTTTAAGATTCTGGTGTCTAGTGTCCGCTATAGTGGCACCGCCGTTGCAGTACCATGGTCGCAAGAGCGGCGTAGTGAGAATCTGGGTAGACCGCCATAGCTGTCTGAGAAACCGTCCTAGAGGGACGATGCCGCGGAAGCAGTGATGACTGAATCCGTGACTTAAAAGTGATTAAAACCCAAGCCTCTTGTTATTATTTCATATTCATATCTTAAGGCTTGGGAGGCAATTTTTTTAGAGGGTTTTGGCTATTTCTTCACAAAGGTAACTTTCTTGGTCTTAGAATCCTCCATTTACTTGTATTAATCTTTAATCTAAGGCTAGAATCCCTAGAATCAAGAGGAATCAATTTGGGTTTTTCATGAAAGTTCATAAAAGTGGTTTAGACTCTCTAAGTTGTTCATGTTGATAAAAAAATTGGTTGGGTTATTATAGAATTTGATATATCTAAGGTTGTTAATCGTGAATCTTCCGTTATTAGTGATAAATTCGTGAATTTAAAGTTAGGGTTTATACACAAAATTGAGGGTTTTACCTACAATCCGAATTTGAGTATTTCATGAGTTAATATAGCTTCTAATTGATGAGAATTGATCATCTAGAGTATGAATTTCTTGTTTAAACTTAGAATCCCTAATTTCTCCTTTTTAGTTCATAAACCCCATTCCATGGATTAGGATTTAGGTATTGAATAGAAGTAGGGTTTGAATGATGTTCTTCTTGATTCTAATTTCATGATTCGGATATGTTTAGACTTCCACTATCTCGAGGCTCAAAGGAAGGGAAAGACTAAGATTTGATTATTGGAGGATTTGCTGTTCAGCTCTCTAGGTAGGTTATGGTTTACCTTGTGGTAAGACTTCGATTAGCGAAGCGTATGTTTAGATGATATTGTCGAAGAATACATGTAAACCTTTGGGTATGAAGTTGGGTTGGATATTGTCTTAGGTTGGGCCTTGTTGTGTGGTTTGGGGGCTAGCCACCCCGTTGCGTTATTGACTTATCTTGTTCTATTTACTTATTGGTTCGTTGCCACATTGAGACATCGAATATTGGTGATTAGTGATATATCATGGCTATGATATTGCGGTACTCTACTTGATTGATATTGATATAAGAATGGTGACTCCATTGTGGCTTATTGTGTAGCCTTATAATTGATATTGACATGAGATTGGTGACTCCATTGTGGCTTATTGTGCACCCTTATGATTGATATCGAGATAAGAATTGTGATTCCATTATGGCTTATTGTGTAGCCTTATGATTGATATTGAGATGAGAATGGTGACTCCATTGTGGCTTATTATGTAGCCTTATGATTGATATCGAGATGAGAATTGTGATTCCATTGTGGCTTATTATATAGCCTTATGATTGATATTGAGATGAGATTGTGACTTCATTGTGGCCTATTGTGTAGCCTTATTATTGATATTACTTGTGTGCCCTGTGTGGTACTGTTTGGTATTGGATTGGTTATTGATATTACATTGCATCTTATTCATACTCATTTCCATGATTCATTGATATTGCATGGTTATGGTACTGATGATGATAAGTGAGGGAGTGTAACCTCTAAGGTTTCTGCCAGAGAGCATAAAAGAAAGTTAAGAGTCCGTGATCTGAGGTCATTTATCGGAGCGGACTGAGTGTACGTTGCCCGAGGTTTCTTGCTGGGAACTACTGAGTGTACGCTGCCCGAGGTTTCTTGCCTGGAATGATTGAGTTTCTAATGCCCGAGGTCTTTGTCGGGATTGTGAGAGTGTCTGATGCTTAAGGTCTTTGCCAGGATCATGAGAGTGGTACATGGACTTCGTGGATCCCCCATGGGTCATGATCACCGAGACGTGGAGTTATTCCGTCCGGGACATGTTGTACAAAGGTGGATATGCATTGCATTCATCATACATACATTATTGCATTGCATTGTGCCTTTTGATTTCTGGTGATATGTTGTGATACTATTGTGATAAACTGGTTCTGATTGATTATACTGATACTTGGCACAATTGGGCTTAGATGCTATAATATAGGTGATGACTTGTTGTGAGATGACGGTGATGTACTGGTTCAGATTGATTATACGTAAGACTTGGCACAATTGGTTTAAATGCTATAACATTGGTGATGACTTGTACTGTGGATATGGATTCGTGTTGACCTGTACTTGTTGGTTTGTGTGTTTATCTTGCTTTGTTGTCTTTATATACGTTAGCCTGTCTTAGTCTGCCTATGATACCTACTAGTACTTGCTGTTTGTACTGACTTGCACTTGTTGCATTCTTTTATGAATGCAGAGTATCAGGTGGGATCGACTTCTACTCCTCGTGGTTGATATTCGAGGATTGCTGATTCGAGTCTTTCAGGGTGAGCAGGACGTTTGCTGCCTGAAGACTCTTTCTATTATTATGTCTTTATTTCCATTCTAAGACATGATTTTGAGACTGTTGATGTATCATTATTCAGACTTATAGTAGTTAGTTAGATGTTCTTGTATGATAAGACTAGATACTGGGGTTGGATTTCATTTACTTCTGCATTTTCTTATATTACTATCATGAGACTTACGTTATTCTATCGTCTTCTGCTTTATTTATGTTTTTATGATTGTTGGGATAAGGGTTCGCTTACCGAGGTGGGAAAGGTAGGTGTCCGCACGACTTTATGAAAATGGATCGTGACAGAAACAAAAAAATATTTTTGCACTTTATTTAACTTTTGTCCATTTTAAGGTCAACCATACTCTACTTTTAAGCCTTTACCCCAAACTAAGGTTTAAGTGTATTTCCCCTTGTTTATTTGACTTAAGGTTTGGACTTGGGCCCAAAAGGTTTGAAAGAAACCTTAAGTTTATTTTGGCAACTCTAAAATGCTTCATTTTTTTCAGAAAATCGATTTAGTTTTTGGTTCTCTTCTTTAATGGAAAATCACAGTTTTAAATCAAACAAG
Source organism: Lycium ferocissimum (assembly GCF_029784015.1). NCBI lineage: Eukaryota > Viridiplantae > Streptophyta > Magnoliopsida > Solanales > Solanaceae > Lycium > Lycium ferocissimum. The sequence continues at coordinate 64,972,251 of NC_081351.1, forward strand.
TCCTGAAAATGGTTTCAGTTTTGCATTAATGTTCAAATGTTATTTTTCCAGATTTTTTTTTTGTGCATATACATATATTCGTATACCATCTTAATTTTGAAAGAGATTATCCAGTTTGGAAATCCTGTACCGTTTTCATGCATCATTTATCTTTATTAAGTCTAAGTTGGAAAATCATTTTTAAGTTTCCTAATCCATTCTAAATGATATATATTCCTAAGTTCTAATCATTTGGGTTTCAATATTCAACAAGTATCTTCACATATACATTAACAATTATATAAACAACAAGAAAAAAATGAGAGAGTTAGGCTGGTGGGCCTAACGAAGCCCACCAGTTGCCATTTTCACCCGTGGTTGGGCCTTCTATGCATCGGACTCGATAAAAGAAAGGTATTGGGCCTTTTTCCCAATAGTTGTTCACGAAGGAGTTCCTAGAATGACCCCACGTTGTGTTTCCATGCAAAGAGGGAGGGGGGGGGGGGGGGAAGAAAATACCAGTTAGAGGTGGACCTGATCTTATATACTAATATAATAAACAAACACATAGCTTTAAAGATAATCACAACATATGTATGTATCAGTTATATTCCCTCTGTATACAAAATGCTTAACATACAAAACCCAGAACAATTTAACCTAAGAGATAGGGCCTAATCAGTCTAACAGAACCAACAATAGGCCCAAGTTCAACATGCTTTGGATAAAAAAAAATAATGTAGGCCCCATAACTAACTATCATCAGGCCTTTCTAATAGAAAAAAGTTATGGTATACATGTCGATATACAAGATATACACCTATATATACACTGAGGTGTATATGGGATATACAATCTTATATACCCAATGTATATCTTACATACAAACCTTAAGGCAATTCCGAAAAAAGAAGAGGAAGAAGAACCATTTTAACAATTTAAATACCACATAATGGCAAGTTCAATAGTATACATAGTACTCCATCACATATATATCCTCCCAGACTTGATTTTATGTTAAACAAGTATTGATTGATAACAAAACACACTTGCATAGTTTCCCTATATCCTTCCAAACTTAATGGGTTATGGTGGTTATCCTTCAGTTCAATTCTTGAGGCACTCTGGAGCATTTTAGGCTATTGCTTGAAAAGTTGGTTTTTGGCCGTTAGGGGTTGACCCGGTCAAATAGACCTCCGATGGGAATTTCGAGACCACAAATGAGTTCATAGCATGTTTTTATATATGTGTGCATATCTTTTTGTATCTAGGAGAACTCGGGTGGATGTCAGGATTTGGGGTGAACTTGGCAAAAAACCAGAATTTAACTGGTTTCTGGTGTCTCGCCTTAGCAAGACAGGGTGCGCCGCAGCAGACCCGCCTCAGAGAGGCTTGGTTTGTACGGATGCAGTCCTTGCTATTACATTGAAATCTGCCCCAACGTATGTTCCTCCGCCGAGGCAAATCCACAGAAGCGGAAGATACTAAATCAGATTACATTAAATGCCTAACCCGAACCATCCATTTCCCATTCCCAAAATTAATTCTCCAAGTGAATCAAAGGTGATTTGAAGTTGTTTATGAATGGATTCATCTTAGGGTAAGTCTCTCCCACCTTGTTCTTAATTACTTACCTTTCGAAGATTGAAATCTATGATGGAATCTAAAAGGCTAGTTGGAGAGGATGAGTTTCAACCTTAATTTTATTATTTGAATTTTAGACTATAGATGTGAGTTTAAATGATGAATATTGCTATTCTAATCATGGAATCTTGTGAGTTAGTAACTAATAAGCCTGAATCTCCAATTTGAGTTGAGAAACTGATTATGGAAAATTAAGGTTTATGCCTAAATTGGGGGTTTTCTCTTGGATGATGAAATTGATCAATAATTGAGCTTAATTAGCAATTGGAGAGTAGAATAGAACTTTTAGAATGTTGGGTTACCAATTCCATCTCTTGAAATACCCGGTTTACACTTATGGGCCCGATTTTCCTCTTTTCCTTAGTTTATTTTTTATTCGAACGAATGTATAGCAATATGGGTACCGTTATTCCCTATTTCTAATTTAGATTCTGATAATGACTAGACTTTGAGTACTCAATGGCTCTTCAGAAGGGTAAGACACAGATTTGACGGTTCGTGGTACCAGCTCGGCATTGAGGTAGGTTACGGCTTACTTTTCGGTTATACTTCAGTTAGCTAAGCATATGTAGGAGTTAGTTATTGTTGGAGAAAGCATGTTAAGCCTTCGGGTATGAAGTTGGGATGAATATTCTTAGGATGGTACTGTTGATGACTTGTGGGCTTGTCACCTCATTTATTGTGATTTGACTTGTTGCCATGTGTGTGATGTTAGGCTTGTTGCTTAATTGTCTTATTGTTGTTGTGATATGCTCGTGTTACACCCCGTATCTTCGAAGAGCACTTATCAAATTTGAAACATAAGTACGTTGAGTTAGGGTTAAGTAAAACCACTTTGGAATATAAGGAGCAAGCATTATTAAGTATATTTAATGAGTGAAGGATTTATATAAGGTATACTGGATGGTTTTAGAAGGAAATAACTGGAAGAAATGAAGTAGTAAGACTTTGGAGAAAGGATGGGTAATGTTTTGTGTGAAAATTTTAGTCCGACTTGGGGGACAAATATCTATTAGCATCTCATCGATAGGACATCGGAGTAGATAATTATGGACGTTACAAGTTCGGTCGACGGAAGCGTAAACGCGTGCTACGATGCACTCCATTGCTACAAAGAAATGCTACGGCTGAACTCGACCCGAATTTGACCCTTATATAAAGGGTAATAACCCCCTTTTTCTTCATCAGATTTTCCTAGAAAATTCCGTAAAATTGGAAGAGAGAAAGTGAGGGAATCAAAAGTGAGCAATCTTTAAGTCGCGGAGTTGTGGTTTAGGTCCGGGTAATGCATGGTTGTGATTCTAGTATTGTTTTGCGGTGGAATTTAGCGTGGATATTGAGGATATTGCTGTCTTAACAAGAAAAAAGGTATGAATCTTTCTCTTTTGGTATTATTTAAGGCTTATTTACGGAGATCAAGTCGCTAAACAATTGTGTAGTAAGTTTGTTAGTTATGGAAGTTGGAAAACAGCGTGTGGGCTGTTTTATGGTACATATTGGTGTTGGAAATGATGTCATTGATGTTGGTATTGTTGTTGTTATTATTGGTTGCTGAATTATGATTTCGGGATAGGCATATAAACAGGGGAGGTCTTTGCCCGAATTTCGGCAGATTCTAAACGGAATTAAATTGAAGGCTTAAGATGAGCGTATGACGTTGAGCCTAATAATAGTATGAATGGTTTATGTGTAGATTACGAGCTTGGAAGGACAAACGATGAACGACTAAGGCAACCGAAAGGTATGTTAAGGCTCGCCCCTTTCTTTCAAAGGCATGATTTCTATGTTATGACTTCATAACTGTTTCCATATCTTCCTTGTTTTCAAAAGTTAAAAGTCTATGATTCCAAGGCATGATTCCTTTCCCGATAACCCGTAAATGTTTTCCAAAATGTCCGTATTTTCCAAAACAGAGGTTTATGATTTTGTAAGCTTTTGTGACTACAACGACGGACATGTTTTTGTAATGACAACGATGATGTCAAGGATGAGAATATTTCTATGATGACTATGATGAGAACGATTTCATGTTTAAAGGTTCCAAGCTTATGGTTTCAACATAAATATGAGAATATTGAGCTATTTCTTGATCCTCAATTTTATTCTTTAATAATGACTCTATTTTCTAAAGACTTCAAAGTATATAAATTGACGCCTTATGAGATTTATGACCTTATTCTATGTTTTCTCTTGATGTTATTCTTTATTGATAGTCTCACCTTAAAATAATTGTTCCTTCAAGGTGAGATAGAGCGATAATTATTCCATAATATAATCGGAGGTTACCGACCTTACGTCACTCCGATGGAGATATAGCTTTTCTTGGGCTCTCCTGCATGCTGCTTATATGATATATGTATATATAAATGGGGAATATGGGAAAAAGGGCGAGGCGCTATAGGCGCGCGCACACACGATCGATTAGTATAATATGACATGTTATCATCCCGGACGCGGGATGCCCGGACGCGGGACATATGTGGTTACATGAATCGGAGCCGACGTTCCTCGGCAATATGATATGTTGTATTTTCTGTATACATGAACAAGAAATGTTTTTCAGAGAAAGCTAAGCATGCATGACATCCGCTCTAAGGGGCACTCATATGCATAGGTTACTCTTTTATCTTACGATATGCTCTATATTTCCCTTCAGTTATTATTCATGCTATGTATCCCTCAGATGTTATTATTCATGCCTTACATACTCGGTACATTACTCGTATTGATGTCCCTTCTTGTGGACGCTGCGTTCATGCCCGCAAGATCAGATAGCCAGTCGGACGATTCATAGCAGTAGGGCCTCCCCTCAGCAGCAATCAGTATGCTCCATTGATTCGGAGCTACAGCCCTTTTGGTATACTATTCGGTTACATACATATATTGGTACGGCAGGGCCTTGTCCTTTTCTTTCTATAGTTTGTACTCCATAGAGGTCTGTAGACAGTGATATGTAGTCGTGATGTTATGCAGCCTCGTCAGCATTTATTTTATTGTACAGTATATATGTGGCGGCCAAATCGGCTCGCGCTGTTACTCTCACTATTTATGCTTATATGTATGTGTTGGCCGTGAGTTCCCGGTGCAGTGTCTCTTATGTTGATTGTTCGGGAGACAGTACAGCTCAGTTACAGATTGTGTATGGGCCCAGGATAGTCAGTGATCAATAAAGGCAAGCATAGGAGTGCTTGCCCAGTAGTGGTCGGGCACTTGTTACGGCCCATCGGTTTGGGTCGTGACAGCTCGTCTCTCACTTATCTTGTCATTTATCAAGGATAAGGGAAAGAACTTGATTCTGTATTGACATTGTGATATGTGCTCATGTAGAGGCACGATTGAGATTTGATATGATTATACTTGAGATTGATATCTTGCATAGCATTCGTACTTATTTTATATGATACATTGATATGATCTTTGTTTGGTACTGGTGATGATAAATGAGAAGGGAACATGTGAGATTATGGATAGTTTTGATATGGAAGACATCTATGGGCTGTGTGCGGAATGGCTAGTGTTGTGAAAGCCACCTCTAGGCTGTGTGCGGAGTGGCTTGTGCAGTGGAAGTCACCTCTGGGTTGTATGCGGAGTGACAGGTTGTGTGTACGGGGACAGAAAGTTGACCAGTGCACCTCATTGCATTGCATATGCACACATCTATATCATTTATATATATATATATATATATATATTCTGGATTGGTATTTATTTCACGTTTGTTGTTCTGATCTTAGATTGTGTTGTGATTGTTCTCATGCCTATCTTTCAGTTTCTTTCTTTTATATATGTTATCTAACTGTTGTCGGCCTATGATACCTACCGGTACTTAGTGTTTGTACTAATATGACCTTGCTGTACTCTTTTTCTGAGTGCAGAGCTTGTAGCAGGTTCCTCCTCTGCACTCTTGAGTGATCCCGAGGCTTGACTTTATAGTGTCCAGGGTGATCTTCTGATGGATCCGCTACTCAGAGACTCTTCTATCCTACTATCTTTATTCTTATTCTGCGACAGATTTATTATTCAGGCTTGTATTTTTAGACTTATGTATTTAATTGCTCTTGTACTATTTAGACCAGATTTCGGGGATTATATTGTAGTATTCTGCATGTTTAGCTATTTACAATTTGAAACTATTTTATCTTCTTATTTACTTATTTATGACATTGAATAAGGAAAGGGTTCGCCCACTGGGGGGAGGGTTAGTGTGGGTGCCCGCTCAATCTCACGAGTTGGGTCGTGACAAGTTGGTATCAGAGGCCTAGGTTACTCGATCTATAAGTACAAGAGCATGTCTAGTAGAGTCTTGCGGATCAGTACGATGAGCTTTGCACTTATCTGCGAGAGGCTATAGAAGATTTAGAAAACTTCAAATTCTTTCATTCTTTCATGCTGCTTTATTCAAATTGGTATCTAGAATCTTGAATTGGTATCTGATTCAGTTCTACTCTCTCAAAGATGGGGAGGACATGCGCTACCATTGCTAGGGATGAGGTGCTCGAGCTCTCCATTGGGGCCGAAGAACGAGGACGAGGTCATACGAGAGGACGTGGCTATTCCACGAGGACGAGGTCATACGAGCGCTAGATCAGCATCGCCAGAGCCAGAACACCAGCCAAACGTCAGCCAGAGCGCCAGGCTACGCGTGAGCATGCAGTTGAGGGAGGGCTGGAACCATCCCAAGCTTATCCCGAGGTCATTTCTACTATAGTGCTTCAGGACACCATGGCTCGTATTCTACTACATCTTAATAGACAACATGTCGTGGCTGGTACAGCCACTCCTGGAGGGTCGCAGACTAAAACAAGAGTGCAAAATCCTGAGCAGGGTAAAACTTAGGGGATGCAGCCTACTGCTGCCATGGCCCTTCAGATTGATGGGATTCCAATACTTGCTGGTGCTCCTAGGCCTATTCCTAGCCCAGTTATGACCCTTGGAAATCAGCAGCTGATTGGTAGTTTTTCGAAGATGGATTCTTTGGTACGCTGAGTAAGGATCCTTATGAGTTTTGTTGTGGATATGCATTAGAGCCTGTATAAGATGGGGATTGTTGAGTCCCATGAGGTTGAGTACGTGTCCTATCAGTTGTGTGGGGACGCAAAGACTTGGTGGAGGTCCTTCATTGACTGCCATCCTGTTGGGTCGCCTCCACTATCTTAGATGTAGTCTCATCAGGCCTTTCTAGAGAAGTACGTTCCCTATTCTCTGAGGAACAAGAGGAGAGATGAGTTCATCCACCTACATCAGAGGGGTATGACTGTATCTTAGTATGAGGCCCAATTCTGGTCTTTGGTGCGTTATGCTACGCTGTTGATTTCTACTGAATCAGAGAGGGTTTGGAAGTTCATGGGGTAGACTGGTACTTCCGTTACATGTGGCGTGTCTTCAGCTTGTCGCTATAAATTGTCCTTTTCAGTCCATAGTAGACCATCTTTGCGAGTGTTGAGTCAGTTAGGGCACGAGTCTTTGGTGAGGGTAGTAGTAAGAAGCCCCGATAGTATAGTGGTTATAGTGGGTCATCTTTTAGAGGTGGGGGGCCAATCAACTAGACCTTATCAGCCGCATTCTAGCTGCCCTATTCATTCAACGCTACAGACTTCTTCAGGTGGTCCTTCGAGGTAGAGTGGGTATGGTTCAAGGCAAGTTTCTAGAGGCTCTTATTCTTGACCAGCCGATTGAGATGGTCACTCCAGTTCTTCAGCCTCAGTGTTTTAGCATCCGCCATCTAGAGCTTGATATATACGCGGAGACACCAGGCACATTGCTAGATAGTGCCTCAGGTCGAGACAGAATCGGACCTAACAGGGCTTCAGATTCCATACCTCTAGGACTCTGGCACCCTCTGGTAGCTGGGGTGGTTTTTCTGGTAGAGAAGATATTCAAACAGGCTGCGGTGGTTCGCAGTCTTCAAGGTGTGGATATCAGTCAGGTAGGGGTCATTTTCAGGCTTCTAGAGGAGGAGCTCAGTCTGGCCAGAGCGGCCGTGGTTGCGCCCATTGTTATGCTTTTCTTTGGTAGGCCCGAGGTCGAGGTGTCAGATGTTGTTATCATAGGTACCATTTTTGTTTGTCACCGATAGCTTCAATCTTATTTGATCCAGGGTCCACTTTCTCTTATGTGTCTGCTTATCATTCTGTGGGTTGGGATATGGTCTGTTACTGACTTGACATACCTATCCACGTGTCTACTCCCGATGGAGATTCGATAGTGGTTGGTCGTGTGTATCGATCTTGTTTAGTTACCTTTATGGGTTATGACACGTGGGTATATTTGGTGATTCTTAATATGGTAGTTTTGACATCATTTTAGGCCTGAGTTAGTTGTCCCCTTACCATGCAATCTTAGACCGTCATGTCAAGTCAGCTACGCTAGCCATGCCAGGTATTCCTAGACTTGAGTAGAGGGGTAATCCTAGTTCCGCCCCAAAGAAGATCATTTCCTACCTCCGAGCGAAGAAGTTAGTTGATAAAGGCTGTTTGGCCTACTTGTCCCATATTCGTGATACCAGTGTTGACACTCCGTCGCTTGAGTCTGTGCCTGTTGCGAGCGAGTTCGCGGAGGGTTTCCCTACATATTTGTCGGGTATGCCACCCGATCATGACATTGACTTCTGCATTTATCTAGAGTCGGGCACTCACCCTATTTCCATTCCGCCATATAGGATGGTACCAGCCGAGTCGAGAGAGTTAAAGGAGCAATTGTAAGATATTTTGAGTAAGGGTTTCATCAGACCGATCGTCTCCCCTTAGGGCGCTCTCATTCTATTTGCAAAGAAGAAAGATGGGTCGATGCGGATGTGTATTGATTATCACCAGTTGAACAAGGTTACCATTCAAAATAAGTATCCTATTCCCCGCATTAATGACTTGTTTGACCTGCTTCAGGGTGCTTCAGTGTTCTCCAAGATGATTTGAGGTCAGGTTATCACCAGCTGAAGAATCGGGCCGAGGATATTCTGAAGACAGCCTTTACGACTTATTTTGGTCATTACGAGTTTCTTGTTATGTGTTTTGGGATTACGAATGTCATAGAAGCTTTTATGGATTTGATGAATTGCATTTTCAAGCCATACCTGGATTCCTTCATCAGCCATACTTGGATTCCTTCTTCATAGTCTTCATTGATGATATTTTGGTGTATTCGCGAAGCAAGGAAGAGGATAAGTGTCATTTGAGGATGGTTCTTGGTTTGTTGAAGGAAAAGAAGCTTTATGTTAAGTTTTCTAAGTGTGAGTTTTGGCTTGATTATGTGGCATTCTTGGGCCACGTGGTGTCAAAGGACGAGATTATGGTTGATCCCAAGAAGATTGAGGCTGTTAGAGATTGGGCGAGACCCACTTTAGTGACTGAGATTCGTAGCTTTGTAGGTCTGGTGAGTTACTACCGTCGGTTTATGAAAGGGTTTGCTGATTGATTTTTACTTGACTCGATTGACTCAAAATAAGGTACCTTTCCAGTGGTCCGATGCGTGTGAAGAGATCTTCCAAAAGCTTAAGACCTTGTTGACTACAGCCCCGATTTGGCATTACCCGTGGAGGGTAAGTATTTATCTATTTATAATGATGGGTCGCGTGTTGGTTTTGGCACCGTATTGATGCAAGAGGGCAAAGTAATTGCTTATGCTTCTAGGCAGTTGAAATTCATGAGAAGAACTACCCTACTTATGATTTAGAGTTGGCAGCGGTAGTCTTCACTTTGAAGATTTCGAGGCATTACTTGTATGGGGTCCATTATGAGGTATTCACTGATCACCGCAGTCTATAGAATGTGTTCAACCAGAGGGATCTCAATGTAGATGGTTGGAGTGACTTAAGGATTATGATATCACTATTCTATACCATCGGAGCAAAGTTAATATGGTAGCTGATACATTAAGCTGAAAGGTAGTGAGTATGGGCAGTTTAGATCGGTTGATTATTACGGAGCGTCCTTTAGTCATGGAGGTTCAGACTCTGGCTAAAAGTCTTGTGTGACTGGATATTTTGGATCCAAGTAGGGTTTTAGCATTTGTTGAGGCGAGGTCGTCTCTTTTGGAGCAGATCAGGGCACAACAGTTTGATGATTGTAAGTTGTGTAAGATTTGTGATGAAGTGTTGAGTGGTGAGGCCAAAAAGGCCATGCTTGATAATGAGGGTGTTTTGAGGATCAAGGGACGTGTGTGCGTTCCTTGTGTGGGTGGTCTAATTCGCTTGATATTGGAGGAGGCTCATAGCTACAGATATTATATTCATCCGGGTGTGACTACGATGTATCGTGATTTGAGACAGCACTACTGGTGGGGCAGGATGAAGAGAGATATTACAGATTTAGTTGCTCAGTGTTTGAATGTCAGTAAGTTAAGTATGAGCACCAGAGACTTGGCGGTGTGCTTCAAAGGATGCTCATTCCAAAGTGAAAGTAGGAGAGGATAGCCATGGATTTTGTTATGGGTCTTCCGAAGACCTTGGACAAGGATGATTTGATTTGGGTCATTATGGATCGGTTGACTAAGTCTGCACATTTCATTCCTGTCCAGATTACTTATAATGCAGAGAAGTTGGCTAAGATTTACATCCGAGAGATTGTGCGATTGTATGGGGTTTCTATTTCCATTATTTTCGCTCAAGGTACTCAGTTTACCTCCTATTTCTGGAAGACTTTGCAGAATGAGTTAGGTACTCAATTAGATCTTAGCACCGCGTTTCTTCCACAGACCGATTGTCAGTCCGAAAGGACTATTCAGGTGCTTGAGGATATGTTGAGGGCTTGTGTTATTTATTTTGGTGTTCATTTGGACCAATTCTTACCATTGGTAGAGTTTGCGTACAACAACAACTACCATTCAAGTATTGATATGGCGCCATTCGAGACTTTATATGGTAGGAGGTGCCGTTCTTCCATTGGGTGGTTTGATGCTTTTGAGGTGAGACCTTGGGGTAAGGATTTCTTTGAGGGAGTCTTTGGAAAAGGTGAAGCTGATTCAAGAAAAGCTTCTGGCAGCTCAGAGTAAGCAGAAGGTGTATGCAGATTGGAAGGTTCGAGATTTGGAGTTTATGGAGGGTGAATAGGTTCTTCTGAAGATTTCACCCATGAAGGGTGTGATGCAATTTGGGAAGATGGGAAAGTTGAGCCCGAGGTATATTGGCCCATTTGAGTTTCTCTGTCGTGTTAGTGCAGTGGCTTATGAGTTAGCTTTGCCACCAGGCTTGTCAGGTGATCATCCAGTATTTCATGTTTCTATCTTTGAAGAGGTACCATTCAGACGGTTCTTATATCATTCGTTTGGACTCCGTGTTGCTTGATGAGAATTTGTCTTATGAGGAAGAGACTATAGCGAGCTTGGATAGGCAAGTGAGAAAGTTGAGATCAAAAGAGATAATTTCAGTTAAAGTGCAATAGAAGCACCGTCCAGTTGAGGAGGCCACATGGGAGACCGAGTCAGCTATGTGTACCAGATATCCTAATTTTTACTGACTCAAGTACTTTTCCTCCGTTCCTTTCCTATTCGTTTGACGATGAATGATTGTTTAATTGGTATTTGATGTAATGATTCGTTTGGTCGTTATTGCACTTTTGACCCATTTTCCCCCATTGACCTTTCCCTGAGCCTTGTTAGTAAGGTTTTGACCCACGGGGATGGGTGACACGGTTCTCGAGGTAATCGAGCAAGTTTTATGGTGGCTTATGAGAATTAGAACCTTAAAGTGAAAAACCTTTGACCGATAGTTGACTTTTGGGTAAACGGACATTTTTCAAAAATCAATCGATTCCATGAGGTACGAGGGTTGAATATGGAATGGTGGGGTATTCAGTTCGGTTCCCAAGGCACTCAAGAGCGTTTTGAACTATTGGTTGGAATTTGTTTTTCGGCCGTTAGGGGTTGACCCGATCAAATATACCTCCAATGGGAATTTCGAGACTATGAGTGATTCATAACGTGTTTTTATGTATGTGCACATATCTTATTTGTATTTGGGAGATCTCGGGTGGATGTTAGGATTTAGGGTGAACTTGGTGAAAGACCAGAATTTCACTGGTTTCTTGTGTCTCGCCCCAGCGAGACAGGGTGAGCCACAGCGAGGCTTGGCCTGCAGGCACGGAAGCCTTGTTGTTACACTGAAATCCGCCCCAATGGATGGTCCTCCGCCGAGGTGAATCTGCGGAAGGGGAACCACTTCCGCTGGAGTGGAAGACGCTGGATCAGATTCATTAAATGTTTAATTCGAACCATTCATTTCTCATTCCAAAATTAATTCTCCACGTGACTCTAGGGAAATGTGAAGTGTTTTCTAAGTGGATTCATCTTGGGGTAAGTCTCTCCCACCTTGTTCTTAATTATTTACCTTCCTAAGCTTGAAATCTATAGTGGAATCTAGAAGGCCAGTTGGAGAAGATGAGTTTCAACCTTAATTTTATTATTTGAATTTTAGACTATAGATGTGAGTTTAACTGATGAATGTTGCTACTCTAATCATGGAATCTTGTGAGCTAGTAACTAATAAGGTTGAATTTCTAATTTGAGTTAAGAAATTGATTATGGAAAATTAGGGGTTATGCCTAAATTGGGGGTTTTCTCTTGAATGATGAAATTGATCAATAATTGAGCTTATTTAGCAATAAGAGAGTAGAATTGAACTTCTAGAACTTTGGGTTACCAATTTCATCTCTTGAAATATTCGTTTTACCCTTGTGGGCTCGATTCCCCTATTTTCCTTAGTTGATTTTTGATCCGAACGAATGTATAGCATATGGGTACTGTTATTCCCTGTTTCTAACTTAGATTCCAATAATGACTAGACTTTGAGTATTCGGAGGCTCTTCGGAAGGGCAAGGCTCAGATTTGACGATTCGTGGCACCAGCTCGACATTGAGGTAGGTTACGGCTTACCTTTTGGTTAGACTTCAGTTAGAGAAGCATATTTAGGAGTTAGTTATTGATGGAGAAAGCATGTTAAGCCTTCGGGTATGAAGTTGGGATGGATATTCTTAGCTTGGTATTGTTGATGACTTGTGGGCTTGTCTCCTCGTTTATTGTGATTTAGCTTATTGCCGTGTGCGTGATGTTGGACTTGTTGCTTAATTGTCTTCTTATTGTTTTGATACGCTCGTCTCTCACTTCTCTTGTCATTTATCATGGATAAGGGATAGAACTTGATTCTGTATTGATATTGTGATATGTGCTCATGTAGGGGTACGATTGAGATTTGATATGATTACACTTGAGATTGATCTCTTGCATAGCATTCATACTCATTTTATATGACACATTGATACGATCTGTGCTTGGTACTGGTGATGATAAGTGAGAAGGGAACATCTCAGATTTTGGACAGTTTTGATATGGAAGCCATCTCTGTGCTGTGTGAGGAATGGCTAGTGATGTGGAAGCCACTTATGGGCTGTGTGCGGAGTGGCTTGTGTTGTGGAAGTCACCTCTGGGCTATGTGCGGAGTGACGGGTTATGTGTACGGGGACAGACAGTTGACCAATGTAACTCATTGCATTGCATATACACTCATCTACTTCGTTCATATATATATATATATATATATATCATTGATTCTGCCTTGGAATTTATTTCACGTTTGCTATTTTGATCTTGGATTGTGTTGTGATTCTACTTGACTGCTCGCATGCCTAGCCAGGGGAGGGGCCCCTACAGCTGGTCAGAGGTGTGCTAGATCAGCATCGCCAGAGCCAAAGGGCTAGCCAGTTCGTTTTCCCGAGCGCCAGCCTGCGCGTGAGCATGCAGTTGAGGGAGGGCTGGAACCAGCTCAGGCTCATCCTGAGGTCATTTCTACTATAGTGCTTCAGGATACCATGGCTCGTATTCTACTACATCTTAATAGACAGCATGTCGTGGGTGGTACAGCCACTCCTGCAGGGTCGCAGACTAGAGCAGGAGCAAAGACTCCTGAGCAGGGCCAGACTCCGGGGATGCAGCCTGCTGCTTCCATGGCCCCTCGGATTGATGGGATTCTAGTACCTGTTGGTGCTCCTAGGCCTGTTACTAGCCCAGTTACGACCCTTGGAGATCAGGAGCTGATTGGTAGGTTTTTGAAGATGGATCCGGCGAGATTTTTTGGTACGCCGAGTGAGGATATTTATGAGTTTTTTGTGGATATGGATGAGAGGCTATATAAGATGGGGATTGTTGAGTCCCATGGGGTTGACTACGTGTCCTATCAGTTTCATGGGGATGCGAAGACTTGGTGGAGGTCCTTCATTGACTACCAGCCCGTTGGGCCGCCTCCACTACCTTGGATCAGTTTCATCAGACCTTTCTAAAGAAGTACGTTCCCCGTACTCTGAGGGACCAGAGGAGAGATGAGTTTACTTACGTACATCAGAGGGGTATATCTGTATCTGATTATGAGGCCTGATTCTTATGTTTGGAGCGTTATGCTACACAGTTGATTCTTACTAAGTTAGAGAGGGTTAGAAAGTTCGTGGGTGGACTGGTACTTCCGTTACATGTGGCGTGTCTTCAGCTTGTCGCCATAGATGCTTCTTTTTAGTCTGTAGTAGACCATACTGCTAGTGTTGAGTCAGCCAGGGATCGAGCCCTTGGTCGGGTTAGTGATAAAAAGCCTCGTCACTATGGTGGTTACAGTGGATCGAATTCTAGAGGTGGGGGCCAGTCAGCTAGACCTTATTAGCAACATTCCAACCGCGCTAGTCAGTCAATGTTACAGACTTCTTCAGGTGGTCTTTCGAGGCGGAGTGGGTATGGTTCAGGGCAGGTTTCTGGAGGCTCTTATTCTCGGCCAGCCGACCGAGGTGGTCACTCTGGTTCTTCAGCCTCGGTGTTTTTGCCTCCGCCATCTAGAGGTTGCCATGCATGTGGTGACACCGGGCATATTTCTAGTGAGTGTCTTAGGTCAAGACAGAGTGGGGCCCAGTAGGGCTCAAAATTCCAGACCCCTAGGACTTCGGCATCTTCTGGTAGCCGGGATGGTTCTTTTGGTAGAGGCGGTGCTCGGACAAGCTGCGGTAGTTCGCAGTCTTCTAGGGTTGGATATCAGTCAGGTAGGGTTGGTTTTCAGGCTTCCAGAGGAGGAGCTCAGTCCGGCCAGGGGCTACTTTCTCTTATGTGTTTGCTTATCATTCTGTGGGTTAGGATATGGTTTGTGACCGACTTGACATACCTATTCACATGTCTACTCCGATTGGAGATTCGGTAGTGGTTGATCGAGTCTCGATCTTGTTTAGTTACCTTTATGGGTTATGACACGTGGGTAGATTTGGTGATTCTGGATAAGCCATATAAACATTTAAGCAAAACAGGTGTTAAACAGCCTCTTAAGCATGTTGATAACAAGATTAAACTAATAGCAACATCTAGACGGTAACAAACCTTTAAGACATTCACAGCCTGCCACATTAATGATTAAACCACTATATATTCGGCTAGGTAACAACTAGATCTGTGCGCATGATAATCTTTGAACTGTTACTATCTAACAATAAGCCAAGATAAACAAAAACTGAGTAAATACACACGTAGCAGATAAATAGATAGAATAAGCTGAAAAGGCAGTTATGCTAATAGTGCTACTATCTAACAATAAAACAGGATAAACAACATGCTTACACAAGCAAATGACTAAACTGAACAAAAATTGATCTAAGCTAACAACTAACAATGTATGAACTACTAAACTATATGGAACTGAACTCAGCCTGTATGGTTTACATAAATATGCTAATAACACATGATTAAACTAACAAGCAAACAACACAACTTAACTACATGTTAATGCCAACTAAATGAACAAACAACTAAATTAAACAGAGATTGAGCAAATAACCACATAAGAAACTAAACTATGAACACATATACTGAAATTTAAACTAAAAGGGAAAAGAATTACCTTTTTTGAGTGCAGCCTTGGTTGAATTTGGAATTGGAAAATCCTTTTCCTTCTACGTTCAGCCACAAACAAAAGAACTAGTTAAAGTTTTAACTACAAAAATTCAATAAATTAATGGTTCCAGCAAATGCTAGATCCATAGGTATATTGAACCTATTTTTTTGCTCTGATTTGAGACTTCTATGTGTATATATTGGTGAATCGATATTTTGAAGTGAGATATAGGGTTCTTTATATAAAACCCTAAATCTGAAAGTTGAAAAACCCAAATTCGATGTGGGACAAGTGGAATTTACAAGGGATTCATCTTGAATACCGCCTAAACTCCAACAACCAATGAGAATTGGGTATTCAAAATCAAAATGAGACAAAAACAATTAAGGCTTGTACTAGTTTGACCGCGAATTTGCAGAAAAGCAATGAAAAATTCAAAGATGTACCTTGTTTGGGTGGTTCTTCGACGGAGAGAGGGTAAAGCATTTAACATTAAATGCTTTACCCAAATTGGTTGAGCAAAGATTGTATCAAAGCAGTTGTACACTGTGGCTTTGCCATTTTTGGTGATGACGATAAGAGAGAATGGCAACATTGCGATGACGCTAAGGTTTGTTGTAGAAACCCTCATTTCTATACTGAAGCGTATAGAGGGTTTGTTTGGTTAAGCCTTGTAGACTTAAGAGATTGGACCGGGTCAGGTCCTTAATGGACTGAGCTCGACCAATTTTTTAAAAAATTAAAAGGGGCCCAAATATGTATATGTATACACGTGTATACATGTATAGATACGTATTTACTTGTATATTCGTGTATATATGAAATGGAAAAACGTACAATTACTTAAATAGCCGGTTTTAAAAAGTGACAGTTAGTTAAACATTTCAACTATAGCCAAATTAAAACGGACACTAATTAATTCTTTTCAAATATGGCCAAATGCACAAGATGTTCATTTATTGCAATTATAACCTTGATTAATACATAGAAATTAAGTGGCTATTTCAATTATAGCCGTAATTAACTCAAACAATTTATTAGAAAAATCAAATTGTGGTCAATTTTGGAAATAATTGCCAGTATAGCCAAATAAATCATAAAATTGAGATGAAATTGATTATGTAATTTAATTAATCAATTTCCTTGAATTAACAGAGTAAAATACTTTTCAATTTGATATTAATAATTTAAACAATAATTAAATAATTATCTTATACTATTTTGAATAAATTTTGGCAAATGCTTTTAATATTTATTGGAAAATATGCAAACATATTTAAAATGACCTACAATATATATTTGAAACTATTCTACCAAATGAAATGGAAAAATGTTATCGAAATAATTTTGTAAAAATAATTTTGACTTGTAAAATACATATTTCACTTCGTTTGAGATCTAAGAACTCTGAATAATTAAATAAAATTATTTGAGGGCCAAATTTAGGTGTCAACAGTTACATCAGATACCAACTAAACAAATGTTCATCCTTGAACGTCAAAGAAACGAAGGGAAGGTACCTGAATCAGTAAAGAGATGGGGATATCTACTACGCACATCTGTCTCGATCTCCCATGTAGCCTCCTCAACTGGACGGTGCTTACATTGCACCTTTACTGAAGCTATCTCCTTTGACCTCAACTTCCTAACTTGCCTATCCATGATTATTGCTACTGGCTCTTCTTCAAAGGACAGATTCTAATCAAATAGCACCGAGTCCCAATTAGATTATGTAAGACCTGCTTGAATGGTATTTCTTCAACATGGAAACATTAAACACAGGGTGAACACCCGCTAAACCTGGTGGCAATGCCAACTCGTATGCCACCTCACCAACACGTTGAAGGATCTCAAAAGGACAATGAACCTCGGGCTTAGCTTGCCCTTCTTCCCAAATCTCATCACACCCTTCATGGGAGAAACCTTCAATAGAACATGGTCACCAACCATGAACTCCATATCATGAACCTTCCGATCCGCATACTCTTTTTGTCTACTCTAAGCCGCAAGGAGCTTCTCCTGAATCAACTTCTCCTTATCCAAAGACTCTCTCAACAAATCAGTACCTCAAGGTCTCACCTCGAATGCATCGAACCAACCAATCGATGAACGACATCTTCTACCCCACAAAGCCTCAAATGGAGCCACGTCAATACTCGAGTGATAACTGTTGTTGTAAGCAAACTCTGCCAAGGGCAAGAACTGGTCCCAATGACCACCAAAATCAATCACGCAAGCCCACAAAATATTTACTAACAGCTGAATAGTCCTCTCGGACTGACCCTTCGTATGCGGGTGAAATATGGTACTAAGATCCAACCGAGTCCCCAATTCCTTGTACAAAGTCCTCTAGAAATGGGACGTGAACTGAGTGCCTCTATCTGAAATGATAGAAATGGGCACCCCATGGAATCGAACAATCTCCCTAATGTAGTTCCTTGCTAATTTCTCTGAATTATAGGTAGACTGAACTGCAATGAAGTGCACGAACTTGGTCAACCTGTCCATGATAACCCAAATAGTATCAAAATTGCCCAAATTCTTCAGTAGACCTACCACGAAGTCCATAGCTATCCTCTCCCACTTCCAATCTGTAATGGGCATCCTCTGGGTCATGCCACCCCGTCTCTGATGCTCATACTTAACCTACTGGCAATTCAAACACTGGGAAATGAACTCTACTATATCTCTCTTAATCCTACCCCACCAGTAATTCTATCTCAAATCACGATATATCTTTGTGGCGCCTGGATGGATGGAATGCCTGGAACTGTGAGCCTTCTCAAAAATCAACATTATCAAACCACCCACACGAGGAACGCAAAAATGCCTCTTTATAGGAAAAAAGGCTTCACCTCGCAACATATTGTCTCGAATCTTGCACAATTTCACATCTTCAAACTACTGTGCCTTAATTTGCTCCAAAAGAGATGACCTCGCCTCAACACAAGCCAAAACCTTACCCGATTTTGAAATATCAAACCTCAGCATGCTATTAGCCAAAGACTGAACCTCTATAGCCAAGAGACGCTCCTCAACAATAAAACGCTCTAAGCTACCTACACTCACCGCCTTTCGGCTAAATGCATCCGCTACCACAATACCCTTACCTGGATGATAAATAATGGTGGTGTCATAATCCTTGAGAAACTCTATCCATCTGCGCTACCTTGAATTTAAATCTCGTTGATTGAACACATGCTGATGACTACGATGATCAGTGAATACCTCACAATGAACTCCATATAGGTAATGTCTCCAAATCTTCAAGGCAAAGACTACCGCCGCCAACTCCAAGTCGTGAGTGGGGTAGTTCTTCTCATGCACCTTTAACTGCCTCGAAGCATATGCTATCACCTTGTCTTCTTGCATCAACACAGAACCAACCTAATCCGAAGCATAACAATACACAGTAAAGTCTTTTCCTTCCACAGGTAATGCCAAAATCGAGGCTGAAATCAATAAAGCCTTGAGATTTTGAAAGCTCTCCTTACACTCATTAGACCACTGAAAAGCTACATTCTTTTGAGTCAACAGAGTCAAATGGTAAGCAGTAAATGAGAACCCCTTCACGAAATGACGATAATAACTCACTAAGCCTACAAAACTCCGAATCTCATTCACCGAAGTAGGCCTAGCCAAATCTCTGACTGCCTCAATCTTCTTGGGCTCCACCATGATGCCATCCGTCAACACTACATGTCCTAAGAATGCCACCGAGTTAAGCCAAAACTCGCACTTTAAAAATTTAGCATACAACTTCTTCTCCTTCAACAAACTAAGTACTATCCTCAAATACTTCTCATGATCCTCCTTGATACGAGAATAGACTAAGATGTCATCGATGAAGACAATAAAGAATGAATCCAAGTAGCGCTTGAAGATACCATTCATCAAATCCATGAAGGCTTCGGGGGTATTTGTAAGCCCGAAAGACATCACCAAAAACTCACAGTGACTATAGCGGGTCTTAAAGGCCGTATTCGGAAGATCCTTCGCTATAATCTTCAACTGATGGTAGCCCGATCTCAAATCAATCTTAGAGAACACTGACACACCATGAAACTGATCGAATAAGTCATCAATTTAGGGTATTGGATACTTGTTCCGGATAGTTACCTTGTTCAATTTTTGATAGTCAATACACATCCGCATAGTACCAGCTTTTTTCTTGACAAATAATACGAGAAGATCCCAAGAGGATACACTAGGTCTAATGAACCCCTTGCTCAACAAATCCCATAACTGCTCCTTCAACTCTCTCAACTCTACCGGAGCCATACGATAGGGTGGGATACAAAATAGGCCGCGTGCCCAGCTCCAAATCAATGCAAAAATCAATATCTTGATCAGGTGGCATACCAAGCAAATTTGTGGGGAAGACCTCTGAAAACTTACTAACTACTAGTATCGACTCTAGAGAAGAAGTATCCATACTCGTACACCAGATATGCGCCAAGTAAGCTAAACACCCTTTATCACCTGTTATATCCCGCATTTTCAAAGCATGAGCGTGACACGTGCTTCCTCAAAAAAAAAATTGAATTGACAATCATGTTGTTGCTACATAATTTAAACTCAAGTTGATAGTGTTGTATCCCGTATTTTTGAACGTCGGATTATTTGTAGGCTGAGGTGGGGCCCACACATCGAGATTTTTTGGAACATCTGAAAAGTCATATGAATCACATATGTGAAGTTAAACACAACTCACGAAGGACCCTTGGGCCAAATCAAAGTAGAAGCCCTCAAACGAATATTTTTAAGAAAATGTTTTCGGGTGACACGACTTCGAGGGGCAAAAATGGTATTATAAGTTTGGAATTTGGAAGAATATCAAGAAATATAAGTTGTATATAATTGAATTAGCTTTCCAACCATAGGTCGTGGGATCAAGGTGACGTACGGACAAGGAGATATGAATGTTTTAAGTACGAAAGGTCGGTGGGCTAGGCCCAACTCTGCCCAACCGGGTTAGGCCCATGACCCATGTTATATAAGTGATATTTTAGCACTTCCCTCCTCATTTTCAGACCTGGAACAACCAGAAAATTCTGGAGATAGAGAGAAAAAAAAGCCTTGGAGAAGAAAAATCAATTTTGACCAAAATTCGAGCTCCGAATCCCGAAGCCCATGAAGGAAAAAGTGTTGTACGCTGCGTTGTCTTCAATTTGAGTTAAAAATCAACCAAGGAGGAGGGTGATAATGTGGTGGCTGAATTCTTAAGATATGGATAAGGCTCCTTTTCATTGCTAACAAGTTTATTTAAAGTTTTAACGGATTAGAACGGAAAAATAGCGATATAAATTCGTCCGTTGGTATTGTGATGTAAAGGAAAGAAGAATGGTTAAGTTGGCATGAGAATCTATTGTTAAGTTGTTGTAGGAAATTATATGATTTTATTCTAGTTTTATGTAATTATGAAAATGAATTGCTAAGGTGCAAATTATGGTTGTCGCTAATGAATTTGGGAGATGAAAACGTGTTATGAATATTTATGTCGAAGAATGGAGGTTTCGGATGAATTATGGCTTTGGTGAAATTTTTGTATATTTAGCAAATAATTTGTAAGAGGACATGAAATACTTCCGAATTGTGTTGGAATGATCTTGATTAGCAAAAGAATATGAAAACATTGATATTGGTTTGGAAATGCGAAGTTAGATTGGAAGTTGATATGTTATATAGAAAAGAGGACAATATATGTTAGAATGCGTTTCAATTCGATCGATGATGTTATTGGTATTGTTGTTGGTTGGGTTGTTGATATTTGGAGCCGAGTTAAGTCTCGGGGATGTTATATGTATAGGGGAGAGATGCCCAATTTACGTAGACAAATAGTGAATTAAAGATTTGAATTCTAAAAGTCTTACTATTGACAATTGGTAAACATGACCATTTGTAGATTTTGGGCGAAACGGGATTTGAATTTGGAGAGGCGTAGCGACGGAAAAGGTATGTAAGGCTTACCCTTTCTTTCTCTTGGCATGTCCTAGATGTGATAGGCTATGATTTGAGCCTCGGGGATGACTCTACTCTTAGAAATCCGAGCTTATATTTATCCCTTTTTCATTCGGTAGAATTGAACTAAATAACTTACGCTTTATTGTAAAGAAATGTTCAAACGTCGTAACTTTTGAAAATGAAAGCGGAATGCCTTGAAATCTTCGAGGATGATCCAATGGCACATAATGACCACGTTTTTATGTTCGTTACCCGACTTGACCCGAGGTGGGCCCACGGTCCCGAGATTTAATTGTATTGTTCTATTTGCCTTATTTCGTAAGATAATTAAGGAAACCTTTGACTATTGTTTCGAATTTGATATAAGTGTCTAGTAACTCGGATATGAGCATTACGGTAAATGTTTCGGTACGGATGATCGATTTAAATATTTTGATATAAGCATTCCGATGTAAATATTCGATATAAGTATTCGATATAAGTATTCAAAAATAAATATTCGATATATATGTGTTACGACATAGGTATTCGATCTAAGTATTTTGGTGTAAGCATTCTAATATGATAACTCCGATATGAGTACTCGGTATGAGCGTCCGATATAAGTATTACGCTATGTGTATTCGGATATGAGTCGTACGATCCGAGTATTCTAATATGAGTATGCTCTATAAGCCTTAATGTTCTTCGTATACGATCTCGGATCGCTTAAACGATCCGAAGAGGTTTACGTATTCCAAACGCTCATAACTTTCCGATACTAACTCGGAAGAACCGAAACTCGTTTTTGAGCCTTCGAATGTCGGTAATTATACGTATCCATCGAGTACGGGTTTGTGTGCATATGGTTTATCACGACTCTTGTTCGTGCACGACTCAATGTATCTTTCGGAAGTCCGGGCCGGGCATGTTATGTTCTCGTGCGTACTCCACGGTATGATTCGAGTCCCGGCCGGGACATGATCTCGTGCGCGCTTCTGCATTATTCACCGAGTCCCTCGTACTTGCGGGCCGGGACACGTTTATGTATATATATTTATGATATGATGGTACGGGGATAGCGGCCGGGATGGCACATGATGATTATTCACGAGACCCGCGGTAGAGGGGGCGGGACACGTTATGTATACTTAGTATATATTCTAACATGCATGGTTCCATATTACGGTCCCTTAACAAAGGGCGGGACACGTTATTTGCATATATGATATATGATAAGGTATACATTTTTTTTATTCACCGAGTCCCTTATCGAGAGGGCCGGGACACGTTATACGCATATGTGATCTATAATTTTGATATGCATTGATGAGTCTATCCATTAGTCCCTCGGGAGGGCGAGAGACACGTTAGACGCATATGTGATATATGTCGATAACGTACACGTTACGTATTTCGTCCCTACTTGATATCATTTGGGCATTACGTACGTTACGATCGTCGATATACGATGACATCCACGTATTCTATACGTTCGGTATTTCGTTCGATACATGACCTCGTACGAACATTAAATGCCGCTACGATATCCGTCGACGTGTGATATCCGTGCACTCGTGTTTTGCGCCTCTTCGGACGTGCGATCCTTGATTGCCAAATAAGCATTTTTACTACGGTTGACTCACTTACTTTGTACCCTTCGGCATATAGACGGGTATGTATGAATTGTGTACGAGAAAGGTGAGGGTCTGGCATTACGAGTAATGTATTTACGGTTATTTACGTTTTTGTTTCGGTTAATGGATTCTCTCTCTGTATTGCATGCCTTACATACTCGGTACATATTCCATGCGACCCCCTTTCTTCGAGTCGCGTTTCATGCGATGATTAGCGACCATCATAGAAGATGCTCTCGATTGGGGCGAGTTCCAATTGCTCCGAGTCTTCTTGGGGTCCGAGTACATATGTGATGTTTGATTCGTGTTAGAGACTTTGCGAACGGCGTCGTGGGTGTTGGTCGTCGGTTGTAAGCGGCTCCATATAGATGCGATATGTGTTGGTTCGGTTTGGCTACAAATTTTATGTAATTTGCAAGCAACGAAAAGGAAAAATATTTACGAAAGTTGTATTTTGCATTTTAGCTTTATTCGAAAAAAAAAAATTATGTGCGTAATAAAGTACGTAGGTTCGCTCGGCTCTGGATGTGAGGTCGGGTGCCCATCACACCCTAATAAGGTTAGGATGTGACATCACCAACTTCTTCGCCCGAAGAAATGATATAATCTTCTTGGGTGCAGGGCTAAGAGTACCCTTCCACTCTAATCTCGGAATGCCTGGCATGGCCAATGTGACCATCTTAGCATGACAGTCTAGAATCACGTGATAATGAGATAACCAATTCATGCCCAAGATGATATCAAAATCCACCATACCGAGGATCACCGTATCTACCCAAGTATCGTAACTCATGAATGTAACCACACAAGACCGATAGACTCGATCTACTACCACAAAATCTCTGATAGGAGTCGAGACACGAATAGGCACATCAAGTAGATCACAAATCATATCCAGACCTATAGAGAAATACGTAGAAACACGAGAAAGTAGAGTCTGGCTCAAATAATTCTAAAGCTGCCCGATGACATACAAAAATAGTACCTGTGATAACCGCATCAAAAGCCTTCGCCTGCGGGTCTACCGAGAAAAATAATATAGCCGTGACCTCGGTGACGCCTCTCCCCGATAACTTTCCCGCCATGGTTTGCATATATAGCGGTATATTGAAAAGGTTCAAATGGTTAGAGGAAGTCTTTAGCGTGATCAGATAGTTTTCTATGGATTTGGCTCGGTAAAGAATTTAGGAGGTATACATATAGTTTGGTGACTAGAAAATTTGAAAAGGATTGGACGATGGGTTTTGACTAAGCGGTTTCAACTTCGGGAGACTGAACTAACAAGATTAGAATTAGCGCAATAAGATCTTGATAAGATCGATTGTGGTGGAAATACTTAGAATTTGGACTCGTGGCATGTGTCAATGTGTTTCTAAGGAGTTTTGGTGATAATGATGGCTTGGAAGGTGTGAAGAAAGGATTAGCAAAATAAGAGTACTCTTGCGGTTCAGTTTTGGAAATGGATTGCGAAGGCAGTCAAAGGGTTGTGGTGTTTGTGGCGGTATTGTGGGATCAACCAATTCATTTAGTGGTATGGTTATAGTCAGAATCATTTAATTCAAGTGGGGGCAGTCAGTATATTCGAGGATCAACTGGGAAAGAAATTTCGAGTATGAAAGAATGGGAAATTTGGGTATTTGAGCTAAGTTAAGGGTGGTTTTGATTAATAAGGTGAGCTAGCAGTACTCTCAGTGTAATCCTTTCCTATGGAGGCATCCTTGAGGTTATAATGGGGATTCCTTGGTCTCTCGTCTATTTTCATACTCTTTTTTTTTGTTTGAGGACGAACGATTGTTTGATTGGTATATGATGTAACGACCCGTTTGCTTATTTTAGGTATTTTACCTCTTTTATCATTGTTGACCCTTTCTCTGGCTTCGTTACAGTGGTCTTGACTCGTGGGGATGGGTAAAGCGGTTCTCGAGCTTATCGGGATTGGTTGAGGAGTTTAGAAACCCTTAAGTTGAATAAGCACAAAAGTGTTGACCAAGAGTTGACTTTTAGGTATTTGTGTTCTTTTGTCAGTTTCGTCAGTTCTATTAGGTCCGGATAATTCATTATGACTTGCTTGGGTGGTTGGTTCGATTCTCGAGACACTCAGGGGTGTTTTGGGCTATTGGATGGAAATATTTTTCTTAGGGTTCTGGGGTTGAACGGGTCAAGATGACCTTTTTTGGAAATTTCAAGTGTGCGGGTGAGTTCATAGCATGTTTTATGACCTATTGGCATATTTGGTTTATGTTCGGGAGGTTCCGAGGTGGTAACCGGTGTCACGACCCAACCCCGTAGGCCGTGACTCGTGCCCGAGTTGGGCACTCATACGTACCCTTACCCCACATAAGTGTAATAGCCAGATAAACATATATAATAATTAAAAATATTATCAGATGACGCACGAAGTGAGTATGGCGCACGAAGGCCGATGGCCATCACAACATACATATACAATCCCCAACGCACACAAACGCACGAACATATACGAACCCACTATACATGTCTACGACCTCTACAGACTGAAAACATAAACATATGACGGGACAGGGCCCCGTCGTACCCCTGAAATCCGAATGTACATACATATCAGAAAAAGGCTGTACCAAAATATAAGCTCCGAACAAAGGAGCGCGCAGTAGCGATAGATGACCTAAGCGGGCGGATGCGCAAGCGCGTGTCCGTACACGTGGGCATGAAACACAGCCCCCGAAGGAAGGGGGTCAGTACGGAAAATGTACTGAATATGTAAAGCAGAGACAGTAATAAATAAAACCAAAATCGGAACAGAATGTGCGGAGAATGAACAGGATGCGTAAATAATCACAATACATATCAGAAATCATAAATGATGTATGCAAAAACACATGCCAAAGTCGGCCCCGTTAGGGACTCGGAAGTCAGAGTGTGGTCGCCCCCGACGCTGGCGCCACAAGCATAACATCATAACATAATAATGGCCATATCGTAACATAATCATAACATAAGCGTACATGGCACATCATACACCGTAACCCATGTACGTATATACCTCCCCTCACACCGGAGCACGGCGAACAATGAGAATTACGCTTGAGAACATATCTCGGCCGGGCTCGGTGTGGGAAACATTGAGGCATCCACGAGTAGAGTAGTGAGAAAATGAATGCAATAAAATACCATATAGGTTTCCGGAGACTCGATGAAGCATAGCGAATAACAAATCAAGCAATGGAGTCGGACGGAATCATATTAACGAATATCGGATGTCATAATGAATTACGGAGAAATAACCTTTCTATGATCGTTTCCATATCCCAAAAATAGTTTATAAGACTTAAGGAAATATTTAAAACAATTTTCATTTAGTAGTTAAAATAGTAGTTAAAACGTTTTCTAAAAAAAAAGCGCTCAAAACCAATCATGAACATAAAAGGGTAAAATCGAATTTAGCGGGTCCACCTCGGGACAACCGAGGCGAGGGGCTTGAATCATGTATATTAGGCGTATGGAATCATCTATATAGGTCCTAGGGACGATTCATAATTTTCTAGGCAATTTATGAACCTTTACATAAACCTTTCAATCAAACATACTTAAAGGATTCAATTCTATTGAACGAAAAAGGGGCATTTTCAAACGCGGATTCCGAAGAGCAGAACACTTTCCAAGACGCAAATCCGATCCTAGTACACTTAGATCATGCCAAGAAAGAAATAGGAAAGCTTTACATACCTTTTACGCCTTTAACGTTCCCCAAAACTCAATTCTCTTTTCGTCCAAAACCTATAAATGGTCAAGTTTGCCATAAGTTAACCATAAGGCTTTAGGCATTCATTTTAAACTAATTCTTGTCTAACAAAATTTCGACAGCACCTCCCCTATAAATGTGACGCCCCGAGAATTTATCTCGGCTCCAATACCAACAACAACCAAGCCAACAACATTAAATATCAACTAGAATCATATATTAGCACAAATCGGCACCTTTACGCATAAGCGACAACTTACAAATAACTTCGCATTTTTAATCCAATCATGATGTTTTCATACTCATTTACCTTCCAAATCATCCCAACGCCATCCAAAGACATTACACATGATTTCTCATATTATTCATAAAATATATAAATTTTCCACCGAAACCATAACTCGTCCAAAACTTCCATTCTTCAACCAACATGTTCATAACACATTATCATTTATCAAATTCATTAATAACAATCATAACTAGCACATAAACAAAGCATTCCCATAATTACATCATAACCACATTAGAACACATATTCTCTTATAACGACATATAAGCCATTCTAATGCCAAACTTGAACCGTTAAACCTCCATTTACACTATAAGGATCACAACGACGCAACTAACATATTAAACAAAATAAATTCATCATTGTTCATCACCATACATTCTCACGGCCACATACATCTTTTCCAACTTCATTCCATTTTTGTTCGACTTTCATTTCCAACGTGAATTCCATCATAAACACAACTAGAGTATAACATAAAATTCAACACATCTTCCACACACAACCATGCACACACACGTGCCTCACACACCACAACTCACCACTCCATGCTTTCCATGCAATTCCACCTATCCTAACATTCATAAATCTTCCATATTATAAAAGAAAACATGAGATTCTTACCTTCTTCCAATGAATTCTCCTTGCCCAAAAGAAGCACTTTCTTGCCAAGATAATTATACCAACTTGGAGAGCACCTTGAGCTTACTATGAATATAAGAAGAACAAAATTTTTGGATGCAAGTTGATGATCTTGGAATTTTTTTTCTTTTCTCTTTCTCTATGGCCGACGGCCACCTCCTTTGTTTTCTCTCCTTTGCTTTGTTTGATTTCTTGAAATTTCTAGAGGTATCCACATATATATATATATATATATATATATATATATATATATATATATATATATATATATGTCCCTTAATTAATCACATGTTTCTCACATGGCATGGCTTGGGCCATGTTTGGCCGGCCACCCACCTAGTTTGGGCCTCCATTTCATTTTTTTTTTAGCCCATTTTCCTTAGCCCATACTTTGGTAATTCATGAAACCTCCTTTCAAATTTCCAATTTTGCCCTTAGACTTTTCCAATATTTCCACATCTAAATTTTCCATAACCAACTTATGAACCAAACAAGATCAATACATTACATTGTCCTTAACTTGTCTCGAAAATCCCGAGATTCCCGAAGGTGAAAAATACGGGTTATAACATCCCCCCCTTTAGAACATTCGTCCTCGAATGTTAAACGAACCATATAGGGGTGTATAAATAATTCAGGGAGGAGTTCCTTTCTTCGCGCTCAGTTTCTTTCAATCTCCAAACATCGTTGCGCCATCTCCTCCTGCACTGGCCTACTCCAGATATTCTGATTCCCTTTGGTTTATTCTAAACTGCCTATTTGACTCTCATATCCACACTTACGAAAATTTTTGTTCACTTCCCAGGGGGTCACCCATCCCAGAATTGTTCTGGCCTTAGCACGTTTAACCTCGAGCCTTTAGCAAATTTTGGTGCACCCGTGCTAATATGATCGCACCCACTACCCCGTATGAGCTTGTCACGTGGTTTAAGGTGGGTCGGGATCTTAACGAAATTTCGAAAGATTCTCGTAGTGGGTCCTACTCGATTCAGGGAGGGTCTTTCATTTTCTGATTATACCTTTTCGTATCAGCTTTCTAAGTCGGCACTATTCACCTTTTCATTACATATACAACTATATTAGCGGTTCTATCAGTACGGGTACTATCCCAATCCTATTAGCGACTCGGAGAAGAAAATATACCACAAAATAGAATCTAAACCGGTCGATACAAATATATTTTGAGAAAGAAATGCTAATGTACCTGCATCCGCATTTGGTGGCGTCTCCGGGTCCTGTCGCCCAGTCAGAGCATAAATGCGGTTCGAAGGACCGCCAGAACTAGAAGCTCCGCCACGGCCCCTACCGCGGCCGGCGGATGTCGATGTATCCTGCTCCGCAGGGCGTCTAGCTACAGAAGGAGACGATGAACCCACAGCTGACCCCGTAGGCCGAGCCACGCCATCCGGACCGCCTCTATACGGACACTCTCTTACAGTATGGCCTTGGCGGCCACAAGAAAAGCACGCTCCAGTAGCCCGGTAGCATTCCCCAGGATGGTATCTGCCACAATAAGAACACTGAGGCCTAGGTGGCCTCGTCTGACTAGAACCTCCATCCACTCCGTGAACCGGCCCGGCCGGAGCTCGACCTATCTCCGAATACCCACATTATCTGATCTTCGGCCTGAAAACTGCGGGGGTGTGCTTCGTGCTGGCTGGGAAGAACGCCTGGTACCCCGCTGCTGAGACGGCCCACTCTGAAACTCTCCAGTATAACCAGCCGATCTGGCCCTTTTGGGCTGGCTCTCGTCGTAATCCCTCTCAGGCTGACGCCCCTTATGTCGTTCTTCCATGCCCTGGGCGTACGCCTGTACGCGGGCAATGTCCATACCCGGCTGGGCAGCCACGGCTAAGCAGTTATCAATCATATACTTATCCAAACCCCTGATAAAATGATGCATCCTGTCGTTCATATCTGCCACCAACATAGGTGCATACCGAGCCAGAGAGTCAAATTCCAAGCTATACTCCCTGACACTGCGGCCTCGCCGCCGAGTGATAAAAATCTGTCCAATCTGGCCCTCCGTAGCTCTGGTGGTAGAAAATGACGCAGAAAAGCCTCCGTAAACTCATCCCAGACGGCAGGAGGGGCTCCTCTACCCCTAGCTAACTCCCAGGACTCGAACCAGTTGGCCGCGACATCATGCAATCTGTATGAGGCCAACTCAACTGACTCCGTCTGGGCGAGGCCTTAATCGCCCGTAGGTGCGCCGCATCTCCTAACGAACTCCCGGGGGTCTTCTTCGTGCTTTGTCCCGAAGAACTCCCGAGGGTTACAGTCAAAAACTCACGGGCCCTCGAACCGCTTGGCCGCGCGTGCTTTATCATCCCCCGACTCGCGCCGCCGCTCCCGAGCCGCCACCCATCTAGCCAATAATCGCACCGCCTCTCTCATAGCTCGTCCTCCGCCCCCGGCCGTGGGGCCAGAGGCCGAGGCGCCGGGGCTCTAAAATCGCGGTGGAGCCGCCCTCCGATCCGCAACCGGTCTCCGCTCCAATCCCCTCTACTACGTGGCGTCGCCGAGCCGGCCGTCGGAGGCCGCCCCGCCCTCAGCCGGGTACGGGCCCTAGTAACTCGCGGGCCGACTAGTCTCGCCCCTTGCCGTGGACTTGCCCTCCTTCGGGCCGCCGTCGCCTTTCTCGGAGGCATAGCCGAAAATGCAACAATTCGATTCGTCGAAGAGAATCATCCTATTAATACGTTCTACCGCACGATCTAAGACGTAAAAGAAGGGTAATTTCCTAAATGTCCCGTAGCCTCTGTTTATAGATGTGGTGCACGACACACCGATAAACAGGACTCTACTAGACACGGTCTGTAGACATTCCGAGGACCTAACCGCTCTGATACCACTTTTGTCACGACCCAACCCCGTAGGCCGTGACTCGTGCCCGAGTTGGGCACTCATACGTACCCTTACCCCACATAAGTGTAATAGCAAAATAAACATATATAATAATTAAAGGTATTATCAGATGGCGCACAAGAGTGAGTATGACGCACGAAGGCCGATCAAAGCCATCACAACATACATATACAATCCCCAACGCACACAAACTTACAAAACATATACGAACCCACTATACATGTCTACGTACCTCTACGACCGAAAACATAAACATATGACGGGATTGGGGCCCCGTCGTACCCCCGAAATCCGAATGTACATACATATCGTAAAAGGTCGTACCAAAATGTAAGCTCCGAACAAAGGAGCGCTGTAGTAGCTGATAGATGACCTAAGCGGGCGGATCTGTAAAGCGCGCGTCTGTACCTGTGGGCATGAAACACAGCCCCCGAAGAAAGGGGGTCAGTACGGAAAATGTACTGAATATGTAAAGCAGAGACGGTAATAAACAAAACCAAAATCGGAACAGAATGTACGGAGAATGAACAGGATGCGTAAATAATCAAAATACATATCAGAAATCATAAATGATGTATGCAGAAAACATATGCCAAAGTCGGCCCCGTTAGGGACTCGGAAGGTCGAGTGTGGTCGCCCCGACGCCGGCGCCACAAGCATACACATCATAACATAAAATGGCCATATCGTAACATAATCATAACAAAGCGTACATGGCACAACATACACCGTAACCCATGCACGTATATACCGCCCCTTCACACGGAGCACGGCGAACAATGCAGAGAAATACGCTTGAGAACATATCCCGGCCCGGCTCGGTGTGGGAAACATTGAGGCATCCACGAATAGAGTAGTGAGAACCGAATGCAATAAAATACCATATAGGTTTCCAGAGACTCGATGAAGCATAGCGAATAACAAATCAAGCAATGGAACCGGACGGAATCATATTAAGCGAATATCGGATGTCATAATGAATTACGGAGAAATAACCTTTCTATGATCGTTTCCATATCCCAAAATAGTTTATAAGACTTAAGGAAATATTTAAAACAATTTTCATTTAGTAGTTAAAATAGTAGTTAAAACGTTTTCTAAAAAAAAACTGCTCAAAACCAATCATGAACATAAAAGGGTAAAATCGGAATTTAGCGGGTCCACCTCGGGACAACCGAGGCGAGGGGCTTGAATCATGTATATTAGGCGTATGGAATCATCTATATAGGTCCTAGGGACGATTCATAATTTTCTAGGCAATTTATGAACCTTACATAAACCTTTCAATCAAAACATACTTAAAGGATTCAATTCTATGAACGAAAAAGGGGCATTTTCAAACGCGGATTCCGAAGGTAGAACACTTTCCAAGACGCAAATCCGATCCTAGTACACTTAGATCATGCCAAGAAAGAAATAGGAAAGCTTTACATACCTTTTACGCCTTTAACGTTCCCAAAACTCAATTCTCTTTTCGTCCAAAACCTATAAATGGTCAAGTTTGCCATAAGTTAACCATAAGGCTTTAGGCATTCATTTTAAACTAATTCTTGTCTAACAAAATTTCGACAGCACCTCCCCTATAAATGTGACGCCCCGAGAATTTATCTCGGCTCCAATACCAACAACAACCAAGCCAACAACATTAAATATCAACTAGAATCATATATTAGCACAAATCGGCACCTTTACGCATAAGCGACAACTTACAAATAACTTCGCATTTTTAATCCAATCATGATGTTTTCATACTCATTTACCTTCCAAATCATCCCAACGCCATCCAAAGACATTACACATGATTTCTCATATTATTCATAAAATATATAAATTTTCCACCGAAACCATAACTCGTCCAAAACTTCCATTCTTCAACCAACATGTTCATAACACATTATCATTTATCAAATTCATTAATAACAATCATAACTAGCACATAAACAAAGCATTCCCATAATTACATCATAACCACATTAGAACACATATCCTCTTATAACGACATATAAGCCATTCTAATGCCAAACTTGAACCGTTAAACCTCCATTTACACTATAAGGATCACAACGACGCAACTAACATATTAAACAAAATAAATTCATCATTGTTCATCACCATACATTCTCACGGCCACATACATCTTTTCCAACTTCATTCCATTTTTGTTCGACTTTCATTTCCAACGTGAATTCCATCATAAACACAACTAGAGTATAACATAAAATTCAACACATCTTCCACACACAACCATGCACACACACGGCTCACACACCACAACTCACCACTCCATGCTTTCCATGCAATTCCACCTATCCTAACATTCATAAATCTTCCATATTATAAAAGAAAACATGAGATTCTTACCTTCTTCCAATGAATTCTCCTTGCCCAAAAGAAGCACTTTCTTGCCAACATAATTATACCAACTTGGAGAGCACCTTGAGCTTACTATGAATATAAGAAGAACAAAATTTTTGGATGCAAGTTGATGATCTTGGAATTTTTTTTTCTTTTCTCTTTCTCTATGGCCGACGGCCACCTCCTTTGTTTTCTCTCCTTTGCTTTGTTTGATTTCTTGAAATTTCTAGAGGTATCCACATATATATATATATATATATATATGTCCCTTAATTAATCACATGTTTCTCACATGGCATGGCTTGGGCCATGTTTGGCCGGCCACCCACCTAGTTTGGGCCTCCATTTCATTTTTCATTTTTTTTTTAGCCCATTTTCCTTAGCCCATACTTTGGTAATTCATGAAACCTCCTTTCAAATTTCCAAAATTGCCCTTAGACTTTTCCAATATTTCCACGTCTAAACTTTCCTTAACCAACTTATGAACCAAACAAGGTCAATACATTACATTGCCCTTAACTTGTCTCGAAAATCCCGAGATTCCCGAAAGTGAAAAAATACGGGTTATAACAACCGGTGTCAGTTCCAAGTTTGGAAAACACCAGAAAATTCTGGTGTTTCAGTTGTTGAGTTTTTTCATTGCGTTCGGGGGGTATCACGACCCAAACACCCGTGAGTGGCAGCCACACAAATCCCTTAATGGGCGAACCATCTACTTAACCAACTATCCAAACGATTACCACATTACTTATCCAATTTTAAAACATTCAAAGATACAACAAATATAAAAAATCTGTGAATGTCTAGTCATGCCATAAATGAATAAAATCTGCGAAAGTCTTGTCACGTCCCGAACCATGGCCTGGGCGAAACACGGCACTCGGTGCCTTACTGCATGTGTCCGAGCAAACCACATGGCTTGCTGAATCATCATGAGGCATAACATGAGCGGAATATAACGTGAATGCATGATGAGCCTTTATAAAACGTAGTAAGTCATAATACTTAATAAAAAATACATGTTTAAGCATGAGTGAGGAAATAACATGAATGAGCCAAAATGGCTATACGACTCCGAATGTCTGACATAACATAACTGACTTGTCTAGTCTATGAAACCTCTATCATGAGTCTGACTGGAAAACATACTTACTGGGAAAAGGCCCCCAGCATACCTTAGATGTATAACTAATCATAAAACAAAAGTTGACTAAACCCCGAAAGAGATGGGGCTCATCAATAAGCTGATACGAATCTTTGTCCCTGCGTGCGTACGTGCCGTCCTATATATCGCACTGCATCGTGAAATGCAGGCCCCCGGGCAATAAAAGGGGACGTCAGCACATTGAATGTACTGGTATGTAAAGCAACTGAATGAAATAACATAGGACATAAAGTAATAAAGATAAGAACTGAATGTGAAACTGAAACCTAGTTATGAGCATGGACATGAATACATATATAATATAAAGCATGAGTAAAACATGGTAGGTAGGGAGAGCATTTCATAACCGACAATATAATATCACCACGTGGGTACGTGGAGTCTGGTACCTCACCGGACCAGCAGAGCCCCCATACCTTGCCAGGGTACAAGGTGATAACGTGCCTGATGGATCCATTCAGTGTAAAATTAAGGTATCGTCCTATCTGGGCGGAGCGATCCTTGTCCTACGGTGGCTACGTAGTATCAAGCTATCTGAGCCTTCTCGGTAATTCGTGCAACTCCCAAAAATATGAACATAATATAGTTGGCTAAGAAGCCCATGGTTTTCATGAATATAACTTGCTTGTACATAGATATCATAAATTATAGCTTGCTTGCATGAACTTATAAAACATGTATAGTATTTTCTTGAAAATAGCATAATATATCATAAACTAGCATGCATGAACCCATGGAATGAGGTATATGAATTTTTCATAGATTACGGACAGATTCTTAATAATCATAAAGAAATATTAAGAACTCAATGATGGAATTATAACAATTCATACATAATATAATCATGGACATGGACCTAGGGTTATCATGAGCATGGGATAGAAACTCTAGTTTTCATAAAGAATAATAATTTATGGATTATGAGGCGTGGGGAAGAACAATGATGTTCCCACACGTAGATAGTAACTCTACATACCTTAGTCGCTCTAAAACTTGAATTAAAGACTTGAGCTTTGAAGAAGATTTCCAAAATCTTGAATTCTTGAACCTTGAGATGGGTTTTCTTGAAAACCCTAGTTTAGGAATGATGATTTCTTGTTTAGATTATTAGAGTATATGTTAGAATTGAGTTGGAATAATTAGAGTAGGCTTACCTTAGTGTTCTTGATGATGGAGGAGGATAGGAGCTCGTTCTAGGGCTTGAAGGAATGAAAAATAATGATTTGAACTGATATGGACGAATATATACTGTTCTGAAAAATTGAATTTTACGTCCAGCAAAATACTGGCCGTATTTTGAAAGACGGGCCATATTTTGAAATACGGTTCGAATTCCGTATGGACTGCACTACGTCTCTTCAGTAAAATGTCCATAACTCTTTGCATTGATATCCGTTTGGCCCCCATAATATACCGTTGGAAAGGTATGTCAAAGCTCTACAACTTTCATCAAGGAAGTTTTCCCAAATTCCAAATACGTTTTGAAATACGGGCCATATTTTGAAATATAATCCGTATTTAACGATGTAAACTCTAAGTGTCAAATTCCAGAATACCCAAAAATCTTTGGTACCAGTTTACGACTTGAAATACTGGCCGTATCTTTGAAATACGGTCACTGTTCATGGGCGTAAACCACCATCTTACAACTGAAGAGGAAATTTTCAATTCCCACATTCTTTATCGGGTTTTTCTAAGTCTAGGATCATGGTCAAAGCTTAGGTTAAAGGTACGGGGTGTTACAATATCTCCCCCTTGGGATCATTCGTCCTTGAATGATGAGTCATGGTTAAGAACGTGGTTGGACATGGCTTGAATACATGAACATGAAGGAAACATGACGTAAAACATAAGAGTTTGACATGGTTACGTGGGAACATGGTCATGGATCATGAGAACTGAATACGTGATTACATGGAAACATGTACATGGGGAACATGAAACTGAGTAGCGCCTACATGAATGAGAATCATGAAACATTTGTCCTCGATTTATGACTAGTGGTTAAGAATCGCTACTAACTCTGGAATCTACAAAATTTATGGCAAGACTTCCTTTATAATTCGGACCCTCACGACATTTCTCAAACGCCTGCCAACTAACTAAAGTACCAACACACAACTCACATAGCATCTTAATACGCATGATGTGATATAACATGATTACTGAATCTTGAATGTATCTAACATAAATACTGAGCTGGCTTGAACACACGGATATTGGCTGAATGATTACATGATTACTATACATGAGGTTTGGAAGAAATGCATAGGCACGAATGATATGAGTACTGGAAATAGGCACGAACATGACATGATTACCTGGGCGTGAGATGCATGACGTGGGACATAAATACACGAAGACTGGATGACATGAATACATGAGTGCTAAACTGTCATGAGATACGAATGTGTGTGAAAATGGATAGCGTAACATAGGATCTGAATGTCAAAAACATGATTGTTACAACATGTGGGTTGAATACTAAGCGCGGGTAGGATTTGGATACTTAGAGACTTAATCACAGACGTTCGTATGTCACCATGGTAATATGAGATAGAAGTATGACTTGGACTTTGAATGTCAGCGCAACTCGATGTGAATGCGACAGACTTGAGTCGTATAACAAGAATATGATCCTAACATAGGTGTTCATAAATCTCTAGCATAGGCATGACATGAATACGTCGAATCTGAGTAGAATGCTCCCGAGATAAGTACCATAGGGTATATGAAAAGATATCTATTTGAATATAGGAATGCACCTTACTTCTGATTATCTTGCTAGCTGTTAATCATGATTATGAATACCTTAGCTCATCTTGCTCATTCTCGTGAGCGAATTATAGAGGACTGAGAGACAAGGAATTATTGGTACTATTCATATAAGATACTTTGCTTTGGAGAACAGACATGACATGGTGCATTGTACATGGAGGACGTAACGTGGAACATGCGTACATGGGAACGTGATTCATATGGCATGAAACGTGAATAGCATGACATGGGGCATGGGACCATGATAAATATGGTGTTTATATGAGTACCTACATACCATGGCGTATGGACTTCAGTTCATGAGTATTGAAGTAAGACTAAGGCATAAGTGTGACTTGCGTGGAGTGCAATTGCAGGCTAACTCTTGGGTACTCAGAGACGTAAGGCATGGATAAAACATTACCTTTAGAATTTAGATATACCGAAAGAATAGGACA
The DNA here is from genome assembly GCF_029784015.1 of Lycium ferocissimum. NCBI lineage: Eukaryota > Viridiplantae > Streptophyta > Magnoliopsida > Solanales > Solanaceae > Lycium > Lycium ferocissimum. The sequence continues at coordinate 65,009,552 of NC_081351.1, forward strand.
TGGTTCAACATAGCTTACTCTTATCATCGTGAGTAACGCCCTTGTTATAAATAAGGCACATGAAAGAATGGATTATAGGCATGTATAACTCGTTCCTCGAGCATCTAAGACATGGGTAGAAAATCACCTTGAACATAACGAGGCCTAGATACTTAGCGAAAGGAAAAAGGAATCATGTCATCATGATCGTAAAACATTAGCTAAAGGAACATAAGCACGAATTACATAGAATCATGGGTAGGACATCCATCTTGGTTCACCTTCATTATTATCTCACAAAATCATTGTTACAATACCGCTATAAGTGGAATGCATAGCAAAATGAATTGGGGCACGAGTATGTGGTAACAGGGATAACATAATCATAGGGGTCAAGATCATCATCAGATTTGAAAAGCACTTCGATGCTAGAACATGGACATGAGTATAAAAGCATGATAGATACGTGAGACCTGAATGCGGTTTTAAACTTTAGACATGAGCACACCAGAAGTGCCAGACATGAAAGGACATTCCCTTGCATAACTTACTATCGTATGAAGTCTTAATTCTTGTATCTTAAACGCGGACTATCAATCTCTAACATAGGCATGATATGGGTACGAAAGGCACGAGTAGAGTACGTCTAGGCATTAGTACCACATAGTACATGAATTACTCTAGAATTGAAAACGTTATACCCTTAAAACCCGTTATTCGCTCTAGAACTTTATCTTATAACATAATTACCTAGTACTTGATCTCAATAGCATGACAAAAATCACATTTTACGTATCTTATCTTGGCTACATGAAACTGTGATCCTCTAACATAATCTCCTTAACACCTATCGACTTATGAAACACATAATCTATATCGGCACCTTATCGCACGATCTCCCCCTTAGTTCAAAAACTGACATTTAAAGCTTGTGGATCTCTCGAGTTAGCGATAAGCGGTCATCTAGTGGCTCTGCTAATTTCCTCTAAAATACTGACGACTCAATTCTTCCGCTTACTTCAAGCAAGTCTTACTTACTGGGAAAACTGGGTTACTTAAATGAACGGGTTTCTAATGTACATAACTCGCATACTAGCTTTGTCAGTCTTGAGGAGAACTCTTTTCTGATAACCCTTAAAGGCTCTTCTTCTGTAGCTTGCTCTCTTATTGCTTAGATGGTTTTCTTCTTTCACTAATTTCTATACCTCAAATTTAACTTAAACCCTTTGGGTTCTAACACGCCTTCGGTGTATTCAGACAGTTACCCACTTAGTAGTGCTAACTTGACTAAGTACTCAAATCGTACTTCTACTAACTGCCGAAAGTCTCTAATTCTTCGTATCTATTCAAACTTACTTACTATGCTTCGTTAACCACTTGCTAGCATCACATTATCTAATTCTTCTCTGAGTACTAAAGTGAAGCATAAGGTTATTTCTAACTTTTCCTCCTTATCTGACTCTATTTTGGGGTTGTATACTATCTTTCTGAACTATAGACACGGATCACACCTAGGGAAATTTTATCTGTCTTAAATTCTCAAATGAGAAATTGGAACAACTGATCCCAAATTCCCTATACAAGTTCAAAATTATATTACACTATACATATCGAGGATAAATACTTAATCACATAACCTAAGAGGAAATTGTCATATCTTTTATCTCATAGTAATATATGCTTCTTGTAGTAAATCACTAACATCATACTCTCTAGGTCTGATCTGAATAAGCTTAAATAATTTAAAACTATCCCTAAAAATTCAATATCGTCTGCTCGTGGTTTTTCTTATCGCACTCAGTCCCTTCCTAGTCATGTACATAGATCATATGGCAAATATATATATATATATTCTTAAAAAAAGTCGAGACTTTCTAGTATTACTGTGTGGTTGGCTCTTAGGCTATTTCACGCTCAAAACTACCGTGGACAATTTATGATTCTGCAGCTAATTTCATAACATGTTACTTCCGTAGGGTCTTAAATCGAACTATCATCCTTATCCGTAGCTCCATGGTCGGATAATCCAAATAAACTTATTCTGTAAGGTATATAACCTATGTGTACTGCCATGCCGAAACTTGTTTTTAAAAGGGTATTATCACCTGATAAACACACCATGAACTATTTGATAAGTCTTGGGTCTCGAATTTTCCTTCTCGCCGCTTACGCATTCGATACGTTTAGAATTCGATGGAAAGAGAATGTTACTTACTGCTCTAAGCTTCATGGCACGAGTTAGAATAATTCTTGATGCCTCCATCGGAAAGCAACACATCGATAACGACTAGCTTTACATCTTCCTCATCCATTGAGACTAGGCGTACTCGGTAGAATGGGGAACAATACATGAGTTCGAGTGATTTCTGAGAACACAGCTCTATTGTACGATCTAGAGTTGAAAGAAATGAGACAATCTTAAATGTCTTGGTGGTCAACAGTTTATATATGTGGCGCGCACACACATATAAAAGTGACCCCACTGGACACGGTTTTATAGACTCCCTAAGACACTTGAACCTGGCTCTGATACCAAGCTTTGTCATGCCCCGAACCATGGCCTGGGCGAAACACAGCACTCGGTGCCTTACTGCATGTGTCCGAGCGAACCACATGGCTTGCTGAATCATCATGAGGCATAACATTAACGGAATATAACGTGAATGCATGATGAGCCTTTATAAAACATAGTAAGTCATAATACTTAATAAAAAATACTTGTTTAAACATGAGTGCGAAAATAACATGAATGAGCCAAAAAGGATATACGACTCCGAATGTCTGACATAACATAACTGACTTGTCTAGTCTATGAAACCTCTATCATGAGTATGATTGGAAAAACATACTTACTAAGAAAAGGCCCCGATACCTTAGATGCGTAACTAATCATAAAACAAAAGTTGACTAAACCCCGAATGAGATGGGGCTCACCAATAAGGCGATACGAATGCTCTCCCTGCGGCGGATGTGTCGTCCTGTATCTCATATCGATTCGCATTGTGAAATGCGAGCCCCTAAAAATAAAAAAAAAAAAGAGGATGTCGGCATATTGAATGTACCGGGTATGTAAAGCAACCCCGAATGAAATAACATGGGCCATAAAGTAATAAAGATAAGAGCGAGAACGTGAAGCTCGAAACCTGGTTATGAGTATGAACATGAATACATATATAATATAAAGCATGAGTAAAACATGATAGGTAGGGAGAGCATTTCATAACCGACAATATAATTTCACCACGTGGGTACGTGGAGTCTGGTACCTCGCCAGACCAGCAGAGCCCCCATACCTTGCCAGGGTATAAGGTGATAACGTGCCTGATAGATCCAATCAGTGTAAAATTAAGGTATCGTCCTATCTGGGTGGAGCGATCCTTGTCCTACGGTGGCTACGTAGTATCAAGCTATCTGAGCCTTCTCGGTAATTCGTGCAACTCCCAAAAATATGAACATAATATAGTTGGCTAAGAAGCCTATGGTTTTCATGAATATAACTTGCTTGTACATGGATATCATAAATTATAGCTTGCTTGCATGAACTTATAAAGCATGTATAGTATTTTCTTGAAAATAGCATAATATATCATAAACTAGCATGCATGAACCCATGGAATGAGATATATGGATTTTTCATAGATTACGGACAAATTCTTAATAATCATAAAAGAAATATCAAGAATTCAATGATGGAATTATAACAATTCATACATAATATAATCATAGACATGGACCTAGGGTTATCATGAGCATGGTATAGAAACCCTAGTTTACGTAAAGAATAATAATTTATAGATTATGAGGCGTGGGGAAGGACAATGATGTTCCGACACGTAGATTGTAACTCTACATACCTTAGTCGCTCTAAAACTTGAATTAAAGACTTGAGCTTTGAAGAAGATTTCCAAAATCTTGAATTCTTGAACCTTGAGATGGGTTTTCTTGAAAACCCTAGTTTAGGAATGATGATTTATTGTTTAGATTATTAGAGTATATGTTAGAATTGAGTTGAATAATTAGAGTAGGCTTACCTTGGTGTTCTTGATGATGGAGGAGGGTAGGAGGTCGTTTTAGGGTTTGAAGGAATGAAAAATAATGATTTGAACTGATATGGACGATGATATACTATTCCTCGAAAATTGAATTTTACGTCCGGCAAAATGTGGCCGTATTTTGAACGACGGGCCGTATTTTGAAATACGGTCCGTATTCCATATGGACTGCAGTGCGTCTCTTCAGTAAAATGGCCATAACTCTTTGCACAGATGTCTGTTTGACCCCCATAATATACCGTTGGAAAGGTATTTCAAAGATCTACAACTTTCATCAAGGAAGTTTTCCCAAATTCCAAATATGTTTTGAAATACGGGCCATATTTTGAAATATGATCCGTATTTAACGATGTAACCTCTAAGTGTCAAATTCCAGAATGCTCAGAAATCTTTGGTACCAGTTTACGACTTGAAATACGGGATGTATACTGAAATACGGTCACTGTTCATGGGCATAAACCACCATCTTACAACTGAAGAGGAAATTTCCAATTCCCACATTCTTTATCGGGTTTTTCTAAGTCTAGGATCATGGTCAAAGCTTAGGTTAAAGGTACGGGGTGTTACAAGTCTAACTATTACAACCCCAAAATTCGAAAGTCATCTTACAAGGACTCTAAAACATAACTGTCTATAGAATGAATAACTGTCTAAAAATAACATAAATGTCTGAAATGAAATAGACATCTAAAATAGGAAAGAACTCCAGGCGACCTGGCATAGATAAGAGCTCACCCTCGAATCTGGCAAAAATTGGCCTCACACTAAATATGAGGTCTTGTAGATGCCTCTGGATCACAATCTGCACTCAAAAGAATGCATCAAGGTAGTATCAGTACAAACACTATGTACCGATAGATATCATAGGCCGACTAAGATTAGTATCATGCATACAGTCACAAAATAAATAAGATAGACAGATAGGCACAGCAACACATAACCTCAAGAAACTATCAACAAAAATCATCCAACACCAAAATATCAGCCAGCACAGGGATAAGGTAAATCCAAACAAGTAGAAATCAAAAAGAGTAACTCAACCCATGTTATCACCAAACACAATCGTAAACCATAAATTATCTTGACTCTGTCACATATCCGTACACTTATGCAAAATGGTAATGTTTGACCCATTAGCCATGACCTGTAGGGGACCCATGTTGTCCATGTACCACTCGCTTCGGAATTGACCTCGGATCACGAGCCCATAATTAGGCCACATCCTCATCCCTATCAAATGTGCCTTTTTATATTTATAATATATTTCTCATCATAATTTATTTCCGTTCCACAATTAATAAGGAATGTGAACAATCAATAAATCAATATCAGGGAACACAAGTCATCATGTCACAACTCATATCAAGACTCAAGAATCAATTCATCAATAAAATGAATAATGGATTCCTCCAAGTCAAGAAGAAGAGTATTTATGAACCCCTTCTATATCATTTCATATCAGTTCATCACATGATTAATCAATCAATATCAAACGGTAGGAATTACCAACCACACTTTATGTCTGAAGCCCTAAACATGCTTCTTTTATCAATTTGTAACACATACAATCAACTAATCAAAGGCTAACTCCAGTAGACCGTAACCTACCATAAGGCCGAACTGGAATAAAGCAGTCACTCCGCAAAAGCTTTTCCCTTTCGCAAAGCTTCCGTACATTCAATGTCTAGAAATATAGTGCTATATGAGTATTCGAGTAGTCTATTCAAACAATACAACAATTGGGGGAAAAACACCCAACTACATTCTACCCTTTTTAATTAAGTGAATTACCACTAAGCATGGATTCATTATAACATCGACCCCAAACCATCATGCTATCCCCATTCATGGCTTTCTTATTAATTTAACCTTTTTTCAAGCAATGTTTAGCCAAAGCTATCATCTTGATGAAACCCTAAGTCTCAAACAACAAGTTCCACCATTAGTAGACAAGTTCTCATCCTAGGAAGTGATAATCTATACTCCTAGATGACTAAACAATAATAAAAACCATAACCCATTCATTAGTCAAGGGTTTCTTAAGTTCTAGGGTTTTAGCCCTTTCATTTACCATTAACGGACCTTTAACTAATCCTGGAATCTAGCATGATGACGGAATTAACAAAGTCAAGGGTTGAGACTCACCTTACCAGAGTACTCTAGCCCTAGCCTTAGAATTTCGCCAATACAGTTCTTGGAAACTGTTTTGGGTGTTATGTGGGGAATGGATTCGGAATAAAGAATATAAAACGCTGATTCTACCTTGCGTCGACCGCTGCAGCAGTCAAAGCCTCGCTGCAGCGGTCTCACTATAGCGGGAAAGCTCCTGCTATGGCAGACCTTATTAATGTCCCGTTTCCCCGTGATGGAAACCCTCGCCTCACTATGAAAGACCTACTACAGCAACCCATCACCCGCTGCAGTGGTCCATTTTGAAAAGTAGCTCGGGTTTTTGCACTAGTTTTCACCCGAAAATGCCAATACCAATCCAAGGCCCTATAGATGCAAACAAAACATGCATAGATACATCAAAACATGCTACAGACTCAACCATGACCTCTGTATTCCCAACGGAGTTCTAGTTTCCTAAGTCACCCCTCCATAAACACCTAGCGGGTCATTACACGAGGCTAGGCAGTGTTCGCAAAGAGTACTATTGGTGAAGGGTCACGTTTGCGATCACCCATCGCATTTGCAATGTTTGTGATGGGTTGTCGCCTTCACAAAGGATAAATTCTACCTGGACAAGATAAAACCCCATTTCGTATTTCATTGCTCATATTTTGATTTTTGGAGCTTGAGAGCTCGGATTTGGATTTTTTAAGGCGTTCTTCAATATTCTTCACCGGGGTAAGATTCTAACACTCTTTTTACCATTCTATCATCATTTATTACTGATTTCATCATAGAATTCATGATTTGAACTTAGAAAATTGGGGTTTTCATGAAAATTGGTCTTCAAGTAAATTATCAAATTGAAGGTTGATTTATATATGGATTTCAAAGATTTTTGAGATTCTGAATATCTAGACTATGGATAACATGATTTTATACTTAAATTCCATTTTTTCCCTTAGGGTTCGAATTTTGTAATTTAGGTCCTTTTTTGGGTTTCAACTAAAGTATAGCAACATGGGCATTGATAGGTTCGTTTGACCGTGTAGACCACCAATTTGATCTTGTTGAGTGCAATATCTCAATAAATGGCCTTTTACCCCTTTTTGGATCTTTGAGTTTGGGATTTGGGCTTTAGGGTTGATTTTTTCTGACCCAAATCCTTTTATTTCGTATCGAGTAACCCTAGATTCAAATTTTAATATAAAAAGTTGTGCTTGTTAGACTTCAATTGTTTGGAAGCACTTCAGAAGGGTAAAACTTTGGCGCGAGGGTTTGTGGCACCTGCTTGGCATTGAGGTAGGTTATGGCTTACCTTTGTTAGACTTTGATTAGCGATTCTCATGTCTTACATAGTATTGATGGGGAAAGCATGATAGACCTTCGAGCATGGTGTGGAGTAGTGATCTAATTAGGTTGATATTATTTCTGATTATGTGGATTTATGGCCGTTATTTACGCAATTATCGACATGCGGTGTACTTGTTTTTGTGATTGTGGTGATGTGGGATGTGCTAGATGTATTGTAGTATTGGAATTGAATATTTGATACGTTTCCATGATGGTTTGATAATTCATGCAAGAATTGAATTGGCTTATGGTGCTTTGTGATCTCCATATCATATTCATTGGCATTGATTGCATTTGATTCCTCATTCTTGCATTCATACATTCATTCATGATGAAAGAGTGATGGAAATAGTTTGATAAGAAAGTTATGGAAACGTTTGAAAAGGAAAGAAATAGAAAGATGAAAGTTATATTTTTATTGCTATCGATCCGAGGTATGTGCGGACGTATAGTGGCAGAGTCACCTCTGGGCTTTGTGTGGAGTGACTAGTACATGGACGCCGAGGGTCCCCCATGGGTCATGACTATTGAGACATTGATATTTCCGTCCTTAGCATGTGTGTACAGGTTTGAGTTATTGGCCATTGCGTTACTTACGACATTTCATCTCATTGCATCGCATTCCTCGTGCCTACATCATACATTGATCTATTTGATTCGTTGG